>NW_026885379.1:0-65000 GCF_032173495.1 Musca vetustissima | reverse complement strand
ATACATCTCTTGGCTTCTCGGATCAACTAAGAATTGAGGCATGCATAAGTCATCAAACAAAAAGCATATTAAGTGGATTTCTTTGCAATAAAACAAGTAAAAACCAAATGCCAAACTACAGACAATCAGGCTGTGCTAAATACAGTGAACATACTGTAAATGGCGCAGAGGTGTTTGAAATCCTAAAAATACCGAATAGTGTGGTTATATGGAGCTATATCAGAGCAGAGGCTAATTTTTTATAATTGTTGTTAGTGAGGCTTGAAACTCCAAAATATAGTCTCATTTGGGAATTTGATTTCAACAGACGCTAAATCGGCATAGAATTTTATGCTGATGGATCTCCGACGATTATTTCTAGGTATTGCAAATGGAATGACAAATTCAATATACACTAAACTCTATGATGAAGGGTAAAAAAATCAACTATTTGGAAGAAATATGAATGCAAACCAAATTCAAATACCAAAAATTGAGCCGGCCTTCATATGTATGATAGGTCAATACTTATCATACATCGGTTGGGAAATATGTATAGGATCATCAACATATTTAAAATATGTCGGGACAATTATATGAAATCTATAACTAAAAATATACGAACATATATTGAAATTGGAAATTGGGACTGGAAATTGAGACTGGGATCATCAAAATATAATGCTGAATAATGGGCTATGTCAAAAAAATGGACCTATGGATGGATATGTATGTATATATATATAATATATATATATATAATGGATATATATTAAATTTTCTTCCCCGAAGTATGTTAACCACTAATAAGGAAATGTTCGGAATATTATTGATATTCTGAAACAACGAACATCAATCTTGTTGCTATATCGCTTGGGAAATAGGGTTAGAGCTATAGAAAATACCGTAAATGAAGTGGAAACCCTATCAAAGGCTAGGTCTATATATAAAAAATGTCTGTCCAGATGTTTCTCACCAAGAGGATTAACCTCTATAAACCGAAATAAATCGCCTGGAAATTGTTTGGAATCATAAAAGTCTTGCAAAGAGGCGAGTTCTTTAAATGTCGAATATATTAAAATATCTACCATTAGCCTTATGGGTAATGAGGGTATATATATATTTTGGAACATTTTTATACCCTTCACCACACTGGTTATTTGGTATTAGACCCATGGTTCCTTTTGAGAATATACATAGAATCACTTTCTGATTCGATTTAAGCATGTCCGTCTGTCCGTTTGTCGTCTGTCTGTCCATGTTAAATTGTCAACGAAGAACAGGTCGCATTTATAATCCAAATGGGATGAAATTTACCACAGGTAATTTATTTGCCTCAAGGACGAAATGGGGAAAATCGCTACAGATTTAGATACAGCTCACATATGTAGTTTAGTCCGATTTTCAGTAAATGGTACACCAAAGACCCAATACATGGGCGATTCCAATAAAATTTAGCACAACGTACTGAAATTGGTTTTACCCATAGTGTGGTGAGTTTCCCTGAAATCGGTTCAGATTTAGATATAGCTCCCAAATGTAGTTTTGTCCGATATTCAGAAAATAGTGCACAAAAAGCCCCAAAATATGGCCGATTTTCACAAAATTTTGCTCAGTTGAAATCGGTTAAAATTGAAATATAGATCCAAAATATATTTTTGCCCAATTTGCAGTAAAAGTCCCAATATATGGCGGATTCGCACAAAATTTTGCACAATGTTCTCAAGTTAGTATAGTGTGCAAAGTTTTTTTTAATCGGTTCAGATTTAGATAGAGCTCATATATGTAGTTTTGTCCGATTTTCAGTAAATGGTGCACCAAACCCCCCCAAATATGGACAATTCGTACAATTATCCGACTTTACAACCTCCCTTACTGGTTTAAATTAATTTCATATTTTTCAAAATTTTGACAGCTTGGGAGAAGGCACCAGAGTTGGTAGACATATATAGCCGATAATTGCACTAACTTTATATTTAGTATAAATATTAAGGTCTGCCATGTTTAGACCTTACAAGATCAAAGAGTTGGCTATCTGTGGACAAATACCAGCAAACGTTGCCCTAAGAACCCCTGTTTCGCATTTAATGTAGGTTTTGTAGAACTTTACAATGGACATTCCATTAGCTTGATATTGAATTAACAAATTTTCAAAATTTTGTCATTTTCTTCGGTGGTACCCGACAAAGTGGACCGATGGTTCCCATCTTTGGACTTTGTGTAGGTTTGGTAAAAATATTATGATATGCAAAATTTGAATGAAACTGGATATTCCATTGGTTTTTACAAATTTTCGAAATATTGACGCTTTGTGGAGGAGGTACTAGAAGGAGTCTTGGTTAAAAAATTAGGTTGTGCTAACTGATTTTAAAATCGTTCGTATGATAATATAAATTAAAGTGTCTCTAAAACCAATATTATGACAAGACAGATTTTTCCATAGCAAAATATGTATATCCTCATTAACACTAGACAGTAATTCCATAGACCTCCGCAAACCATAGGCTAATGGTATATATCGGCAACACCGACTGACACTTCTTTACTTGTTTATGTAATAATGCGACGCAGTAAATTGCTTCAATCAGCCCATGTATTTTTTTTTTAAATCCACAAATTCTCACTTAAAAATTTCACCTATTAATAGATTTTTTATTTCGTTTGCCATAAGCAATGTCTAGCAGGTCAACGGATTGCCTTGCGTGCCTAATATAAAATAAAAATTATTTCAATACTATCCCCAACAATGTATTCGTTTTTTTTTTACTTGACAACTACCAAATAATTAAATAAATAAACTGATAACACAATCACGTGTTGTCCAGATATCAGTTTATGAAAATTTAAATAAAAACTAGACAAAAGTGGTATTGTGAAATATGACCCTTAAATTTGATGTGGCACCCTGCATTGAGGACAAGCAGATAGTGGATACTTCCCAATATTATTAACAAGAGAATTATAGTGTTTTCGTTAAATATAAGAACTATTCCATTTGCACATAAATAAAAAAGAAATATTTTTTTATTTTTACGGTGACTAGAAGCTCCCACATCGATAGTGGTCAAGATATTGAAATAGAATGTGGAATATTTCCATTTTTCTTATCACATGTCAATGACGAATGAGTGCCTGCCTTATCTCTATGGGAATTATGTGAACATATGTTTAGATTGTTGTCGGATGATTTTGCTCGTAAAGATTAAAAACTAGTATTGGGAAAGTGTGTTCCACTTCGGTGTGCTGTAATCTATATTAGATTCTAAAGAAACGTTTTAAATGTACGATACAGTGATTAAGTTATGCTTAATTAAAAAATTGAACACACCACTGAGATCACCCTTTAAATTGTAGTATTCTCATAATTTTTGGAAATATTTCTCTATAATAAATCATAAAATCTACTATGAAACTAGTTAATTCCAATTACTAATCTATAAAAAAATTCACTTGCAATTATGGAAAATTTAGTAGACATCTTTAGAGATATTAAATGCGAAAAAGAATGTTCTTAGAACAAAAAAATAAACAAAATAATCATTATTTACCGGAAAATGGTAGAAACGTCGAAGTTGTCTAGGTCATGGTTATATTTTTGCAATGTTAAAAAATACTATCCAGAAGGTACTTAACCATAAAAACAAGTCAGAATATACGTTATGGTAAACTTTTTTTTTATTACCATACCATATATAATAAAATTAAATTTCCTTAGTCGATATAGGAATCTGGAATATTCATGCAGTTATAAAAATTCATTAGATCGTTTAAGAGGCCGGACGATATTTCTCATACACTTCACCATGTGATGTCCACTTTACATTTCCTAAAAAGTCAGAACCTTTATATGTAGACAATTTTGCATCCTACAACGACCTGAAAAATCAAAATAGAGGCAATTCGTTATATGGAGGCTACACGAAAACTTGGGTTAATATTGATAAATTTTGGTAGGGAGATTTCAACACGTTCCCAAACTCCCCAAAAAACTAAAATTTGGTATAAAGCGTTATATGGACTAAAAAGTGGATCAATATTGATAATTTTTGGTATGAAGATTTCAAAGCCCATGAGAATCGGAATAATCCAACTACTGCCAATTCGGCTAAAAAAAGTGCTCAAAACCCTTTAAAATTCCCATTGATGTGGGGTATCATTAAATGGGGCCTACAAGGAAACAAGGTCCAAAATTGATCATTTCAGGAGACTTTATGCTCAATGAGAAGACAAAATATTAGGTTGGGGAAAAATAAAACCATTGGGCCGGTCGTCGAAAATGTCGATAAAATCGGAGAAATGATCGAAGTTGACCGGCATGTTAGCAGCCGTACCATCGCCCAGGAACTAAAAATCGACCATAAAACTATTCTAAACCATTTACACAAAGCTGGACTCAAAATAAAGCTCGATGTTTGTATGCCACACCAATTAACAGAAAAAAATAGGATGGATTTGAATTTCCATCTGCGAAGCCTTGGCCAAACGGAACGAGATAGTGACATGATTATCACATACGATAACCCTGTGCAAAAAACGGTCAAAGAGCACATCAAATGATGGCCAAACCAGGACTAACGGCCAGGAAGGTTCTGCTATGCATTTGGTGGGACTTGAAGGGGATTATTTATTATGAGTTGATTCCATATGGCCAGAACGCTAAATTTTGATCTCTACTGTCAAAAACTGGACCGTTTGAAGATAGCAATTGACCAGAAACGGACAAAACGGTGTCGTTATCCACAAGGACAACGCTAGGCCACACACATCTACTGTGACTTGCCAGAAACTTCGGGAGCTTGGTTGGGAAGTTTTAATACATCCGCCATACAGTCCGGACTTGACACCAAGCGATTATCATAATTTTCTTGCATTGTAAAATTTCTTTAATGATAAAAACAATTGGTATCTAGGAGGATTATGAAAATCTACTACTAGAGTTTTTTTGCAAATAGAGAGCAGGCCTTCTATGAGAGAGGCATTATGAAGTTACCTTTAAAATGACAAGAAATCATACAACAAAACGGTGCAAATCGGACATTCCGAAGCATGTTCAATAAAGTCTTATAGTTCATATAAAAATAATGTATTTCTTTTTCCCCAATCCAATATTTGGTAGGGAGATTTTCTACCCAAACTTCAATGCAAAATATAAAATTGCAACCAACTCGGTGGAATAACATGCTTAAATTCTCCCAAATACTGTATATTGGGGGAATCATTATGTAGGGTTTACCACGAAACGTTTGCATATGCGGACAATTTTTGGAAGGGAGATTTTCAGCTCAATGAGAATCCCTAATATAAAAATAGGACAAATTTTGGAGATAAACGCACCCAAAACTTCAAAATACCAAATTATATGCAGGCTACCCTAAAAAGTGAACCATAACAGACAATTTTTAGTAGAAATATTTTCTACGTACAGAGAACCCAAAATACCATATTACAGCTTCTTTGGTTGAAAAAAAACTTGCCCAAAACCTCCATGTTGTGATGGAGGGTATAATAATGTCTAGAAAATCTATGTTACTTATTTACTTAGCTGGCTAGTGACAGAACATTTGTTCCATAAGTCGTAGGGGATGATAGACTTTAACATGATTGGCTTTAACACTAGATTGCCGAAGGCGGTCATTTTGACTGTTTTTCAATTTGAAGTACAAAAACAATTGTGTATATTATGACACCGCTTTTTAAAATTTGGTGTCTTTTTGTACCACATAGAACTACGTTTATTAATCATAGTAGCTGTCTTTCGATGTTTCCGACAGGTATATGCCCTCAGACTATAGTTTGCCGAGGTCTACGGAATTACACGGTTCTCTTCGAAGGTACTAGAAGGAGTGTAAACATAAGTCAAAATTTTTAACAATATGCAGGCATGGTAAAATATTAGGTTGTGCAAAGTTTGATTCAAATCGAATAATCGTTCGCATGATGTTACACAATTAATTTTGTTATTAATTTTGATATTCCCCATATTCCAACTTGGTTTCATTTTGGAAGAAGAAAAGTTTCGATTGCACAGTTTGGATGAAATTGGTTTCTCCCTTCGAGACTTATCGTTCGCATCTGATAGATAGACGGATGGGCATTTGTAAATCGACTCCAAATTGCCTGAAACAAATTTGGTTTAAAGACTACCAACTACCACGGAACTCTAAATTTCTGTGGATCTATATACCGAGCGTGGCAATTTGCAACCTCTTGACAGACCCGATTTTCTTACCATGACATTTTTTTTCGAATATTCCTAAAAATTATTAAAAGTGACCTTCTAACTACTTAATCAGACTTATAATTCTGGCCAATTTTATCCCCTAAATATCATCTGATCATTACCGAACCTTTATGCGTAGCCCTTGACCATAATTGGAACTTAAGGGGACCCCCCCCATTCTCGGGGTCAATTTTTTTTTTTTTGATTTAAATCGATTCTACACTAATTCAAGAATGTCTCTACAAAATTTCAAGTGAAAATCTCAAGAACTCTTCAAGGTATAGCCGATTTATTGTGTCAGCATCAAGTGACGGCTAAAGGGCTTCTCAAACTTTAAACGCGTTTTTCTCTTTTGCGAATGGCGGGCACGATAACTCAAAAACTAATAACCCAATCGATTCCAAATTTTTACACGTTTCTCTGTGAGTGTATAGCTATCGTATGAACTAGGATAAGGCCAATCGGTGAAGATCTTCCTTATTTTTTAACATGGTTTTGGTCAAAAATCGGCGATTTTCCAAAAATATTTTTTCAAAGGTCCCCCATTTTGTTAATTTTAGACCGAAGTCAATAATCCTAGTTCATACGAGAGCCAGACATGTACTCTTCCTAACACCGTTGGAATTTTCGGATTCCGATGTTGCAGTGAGGAGTTATCATGCCCGCCATAAAAAATAAGGACTTTTTTTAATTACAAACCAGTGAGCGGAGCAGTATAGTCGGACGGGGCCGACCATATAATACCCTACACAACTTCCACGAAATTCTAACTTTGCGTTATTTCCACCCTCTTGAAACCTCACTGAAGGTCAACATATTACTAATATTCAGTAGACGAGGGCTATATTTGTCCAGATTCTCTTTACCGTGGGTTATGTAGTGATGTTGGGCTTTTAAATGTGGCCTATAGAATGACTCAAAAAAAAAAAAAAAACACAAAATGTTAAGTTTTCGGTCCACTTCATCCCAAAATTATTATCTGATCATCATCGAAAGTTATAGGCGTTGTCCTTGACCATATCTGGAATCTCATGGAAATTTTCAAAGCGATCAGCGCTATATTTCCGCCCTCTAGTGTCTGAATACGTAAGCACCTGTAAATATTTAAGTGTAGCTCCTACATCTGAGTACAAACGACCATATAATTGGTATCAATTTAAAGGTCAACCCCTCCTCTTGAACATACTATCAATTTTTTGGGTCTAGGTCCTTCAGGGGTAAATATATACGCCATAGAATACAAATGTTGTCATTTTTCACACAAAAGTTAGGGTCCATTTGACCCGCTGAATATTGACCGATTTTTATCAAAACAGGCATGCTTATTCTTTGGCCCGATCCCCTTCTCCACGCAAAAATTCGCGGTGTTTGAGCCATAATTGCGGCCTCTGGAGCGACCAGAAAATCAGACAAAAATAAAGTTTTTGGTCCATTTCATCCCCTAAATATTAACCGATCTTTATCAAAAACAATAGGGGTCTTCATTGGTCAGAACCCATCCTACATGCAAAATTTCGTGAAGATTGGTCCATAACTGTGGCCTGTATCGTGTTTACAAATTATAATGGACAGACGGACGGACACACATGTCTAGATCGACTCAGCTAGACGAGATATGACGATCGGTATACTTAAAGGTGAGTCTAGGACCAATATTTCGCGGCGTTACAAACTTTTGGGGCTGCACAAAGCTATAGTACCCTGACAACATAGTTGTGTAGGGTATAAAAACAACAACAAAACAATAACAAAATTTTTTTGTAAATTATTTTTCTTCTCTTTTAAATCTTCAAGTATATATGTGCAAAGTTCCAAACTTTAACAAGCATTGGTATTGATATACCAGCCCATTGAAAATATTGAAAAATTAAAATCGAGAATGGGTGGGGTTCCCTTAATGTAACAGTGGTAATACTAAACAATACCAGAATATGTACACCGCTGTAATGTTCTAAGTATAACTCTTTCATCCGAGTACATACGGCAATGTAATTGGTATCAATTTAAAGTTCAACTACTCCTCTCAACATCTCGCGTTAATCTACTTTAGGAGCAAATATAATGTATACGTCATAGAATACAAATTTTGTAATTGTCACACAAAAGTCTGGGTCCATTTGATCCGTTAAATGCTAACCGATTCTTTTGAAAAGAGCCATCCTTCTTCTTGGGCCCGACCCTATCCTCCGTATAAAATTTGGTGATGTTTAGGCTATAATTGTGGCCTCTAGAGCGGCCAGAAAAAACTGACACAAATAAAGTTTTTAGTTCATTTCATCACCTAAATATAAACCGATCATTACAAACAAAAATAGCGGTCTTCTCTGTCTCCTCTGCAATATTCCGATTTGTTCATAACTGTGGCTCATAACATGACGAGATCGACTCAGCTAGTGGAGATATGACGATCGAAATACTAAAAAGTTGGGTCTAGGACTAATATTTCGCGGCGTTACAAACTATAAATCAATAATACCCTGACAACATAGTAGTGTATAGTATGTAATCTACAAAGATAGAAATATTCGATTTTGGCTTAAAAATAATATTGTCAGATATAGGATATAAAATTATCTGTATTTTCTAATATTTTTTAGTATTGCCTGGAGGGTGTCATTTTGGAAAATGTCGACTTAAGCCCTTGGTTTTGTATTTACCTGATGTTTATATGGTTGGTAGCTTCCCAAGTTATCTGGTCGTAATAATAATTCATTCTATAAACCTAAGAAAACAATTTGTCATACATATTTCCTAATTATCATCTTTCTTTTCAGTTGTATTATTTACATAATACATACATACAAAAATATTATCTTTCTAATGAGCTATGGAAAATTGTAATTGTAATGTAACTATAAGTGTGCGTATATTGTAATGATTGTGCGTATAAGTAATGTCTTTGGCCGACATTTAACGCACAATTTTGCACAACAACATTTTCAGTTTTATTTATTATTATAATTTTTAGTTGTTGTTGTTGTAGTTCCCATTTCTTTTGCAGCCAGTTTTCAGTTGTTGTTGTTGTTCATTATGTCACCCATTTTAATAAATTTTCGTGTAAACGAAAATTATGTAGTTTGAAATATTGAAATTATTGCAATAGGTACTATGACCAGTTTATGCGTTCGTCGATTAGTAAGTAGCCGTGTGGTAGTACTTACATATAAACATTACATACACACACACACTTACACAGTTAGTGTGTAATTGTGTCACAATCACTAAATCTAGTTTATGTTCGACTATAAACATTTGTAATAAGATTTGTTTTTAGTCCAACTTGAAGCTGATATTGGCCATAGGATTGGTTTGGATGTCTATTTTTTTATTTAGCTTAAAGTTGTATTGAGATTCCTTGGCTAATTTTCATTAAATTATTTCTATTTTACAACAACCACACAAGAAAATATTGATCGTCACTACAAGTAGTGGAGTAGTTTTTTTCTCTCCGTTGAAATTTTCTCATGTCATGTCTCCTCGATGACAAGTAGTGACGGTCTTACATACTTGATTTGTTTCCAATTTTGTTGCATGCAACTTAAGTAACAACAAAGAGCCATACTAATAAAATATCAACACACTTGCCAATATTTGTTGTTTTTGTATTGCATACACACACACATATTTGTTGGCGTTGTTGTGCGTCTTAAGTGTGAGATATGTGTCGCTTTGCAATGCTGTTTGTAAACGCATGCGAGTCTGATTTACTTTGCCACCTGAAAAGAAAAAAACTGCCACCAAAAAGCATTCCACTTTCGAACTAGATTTTGCCAAAAATATACATTTTTTTATTTGAAAGAAAATGAAGCAACCCCACCAGACATATAAATATGTACATAGTGAGCTAAACGAGATTGTGTCTCAATAATATCGATATGACGATATAAATATTTTAATTTAACAAATATAGTCTTGCTATTTGAGAGTTCGGGAAAATAGTTCTGTCAATTAAAAAATTTACAATTTCAAAATTACACACCACTACACCGTTCTCATCCACCAAACAAAAGAATAGTCGCTGTTGAAGAGATTACAATCCAGATTTTGATAGGGGATGGTATCCAGTAGGGTTGACAATCAGTGGCGAGTTCCGAAACTTTAGTCATCCCTTCAAAACCCCTTTTGTGAACAATGCCATATTTTCCCCTGTAATAAATTCTTTATATAATGAAAATCAAAAAAAAAAAAAATTAAATAAATAAAACAACAAGGTGATTAAGAACCTTACAGAAAATGTTCATGTTTAATGTACGTTCGGCATTCCTAAAGTTAAGCCGGCTTTTCCAATGGATAGGAGTGATATTTGGTATTCAGAGTTCTTAGATTTTTTGGAAATTTAAAAAAACCATTAAGGAAAATGTTAAATTCGAACGGGGCTGACTATATGCTACCCTTCACCACTTTGGGTATATTCACCAGATGAATCCTAACAGACGTCGCAATTTTAAAAGACCAGTAAAATGAAATTGGATCCATAAACATGTCATTCTGCAACCGACACTAAATTTTTCATTTGGTCAGATATAGAAGATATACCTAAATCTGAACCGAAACTAAACACACATCATTCTAGGCCTAATTCATTGCGCTGTGCCAAATTTCGTTCAAATCGAAAGATAAATAGGGACTTTGGTGCACCATTTACCTTAAATCGGACGAAAATATACATGGGCGCTATATTTAAATCTGAACCGATTTTCACGAAACACTGTACCAAATTTTGTGCAAATCGAAAGATATTAAGGGCCTTTTGCACCATTTACATTAAATCGGACGAAAATATATATTCGAGCTTTATCTAAATCTGAACCGATTTTCAGGAAACTTAACACACATAATACTAGACCTAATTTATTACGCCGTGCCAAATTTCGTGCAAATCAAAATACACTTTAGTGCACCATTTACCTTAAATCGGACGAAAATATATATGGGACCTATAGCCAAATCTGAACCGATTTTCACGAAACATTACACACATCATTCCAGGCCTAATTCATTACGCTGTGCCAAATTTCGTGCAAATCGAAAGATAAATAGGGACTATGGTGCACCATTTACCTTAAATCGGAAGAAAATATAGCTCCCATGTATATTTTCGTCCGATTTAAGGTAAATCTGAACCAATTTTCACGAAACTTAACACACATCATTCTGGACATAATTCATTACACTGTACCAAATTTTGTGCAAATCGAATGATATATAAGGACTTTGGTGCACCATTTACATTAAATCGGACGAAAATATACATGGGAGCTATATCTAAATCTGAACCGATTTTCAGGAAACTTAACACACATCATTCTGGACTTAATTCATTACACTGTGCCAAATTTTGTGCAAATCGAAAGATATTAAGGGCCTTTTTGTACCATTTACATTAAATCAGTTACATTATATCGGACGAAAATATATATGGGAGCTATATCTAAATCTGAACCGATTTTCACGAAACTTAACACACATCATTCTTGACCTAATTTATTACGCCGTGCCAAATTTCGTGCAAATCGAAAGATATATAGGGACTTTGGTGCACCATTTACATTAAATCGGACGAAAATATATATGGGAGCTATATCTAAATCTGAACAGATTTTTCCCAATTTCAATAGGGTTCATCCTTGGGCCAAATAAGTGACCTATGCCAAATTTCATCCAAATCGGATCATAAATGCAGCGGGCAGACAGACAGACTTAAATCGACTCAGGGAGTGAATCTGTGCATATTCTCAAAAGGAACCATGTGTCTATCTCGTTTCCTTTTGCCTGTTACGAACATATACACACTGTACTACAGTGTGGTGAAGGGTATAAAAAACCAACTTTTTGGCATAGCCTACATAAAAACCAATTAGCGGAGCAGTATAGTCGGACGGGGCCGACAATATGATAGCCTACACAACTACCACAGAACTCTAACTTTTGCGTATGTTTATTTCGAGCCTGATCAATATTTCGTGATATTTACACCCTCTTGGGCGATTAGAGATCAACAGCACCTCTTCCTTTCATTGACATATTTTCCGAATATCCCAATATTCTGTACAGCCTTGTCCACTTGTCCAGATTCACTTCACCGTATATTGTGATTTTCGGTTTTGTAGCCTATAGATCGACTCGAAAAAATACAAAAAATTTAGTTTTGGGTCCACTTCATCCCAAAATTTTAATCTGATCATCACAGAAATTATAGGAGTTGTCCTTGACCATACCTGGATCCTCAAGGAAAATTTCAAAGCGATGAGCGCTATATTTCCCCCCTCTATTGTGGCAATATGTTACTAAATAATATATGAATAGCTCTCCTAGCTCCTAAAAATATTTACGTGTAACTCCCACATCCGAGTACATACGACCATATAATTGGTATCAATTTAAAGGTGAACCACTCCTCTTGGATATACTATCAACTTCTTGGGTCTATGTCCTTCAGGAGTAAATATATACGTTATATAATACACATTTTGTAATTTTTCACGCAAAAGTCAGGGTCCATTTGACCCGCTAAATATTGACCGATCTTTATCAAAACAGGCATGCTTATTCTTTGGCACGATCCCCTTCTCTGCGATGTTTGGGTCATAATTGCGGCCTCTGGAGCGACCAGAAAAATCGATAAAAATTAAGTATTTGGTCCATTTCATCCCTTAAATACCGATCTTTGATCCATTGATCCATAACTGTGGCCTGTATCGTATTTACAAATTATAATGGACAGACGGACGGACACACATGTCTAGATCGACTCAGCTAGTCGAGATATGACGATCGGTATACATAAAGGTGGGTCTAGGACCAATATTTCGCGGCGTTACAAACTTTTGGGGCTGCACAAAGCTATAATACCCTGACAACATAGTTGTGTAGGGTATAAATATGCGTTTATTATTTGGAATTTTAAAAATATCATTCAGATTTTCAATCGAAGATGTTGTTATTTGGAATGCTGACTTTTTTGTATGAGAAAAACATATTTAGTCGATACATATTTATGTTTTACATAGCCCCCAAAAAATGTCCCTCTAAAATTCCCAGATGTTGAATTTTCTACCTAAATATAACTGTCTGAAATTTTGTATTTAAATTATTCACAGCATTAGTAACCCTCTAGCAGAGAGTTTAATATGATACATCCATCTTATAAATGCATACCACGTGGTGGAATTTAGAATAGGGCGCCAGTCGCCATATTATCGGAGTAGCCCCCATACACCAATATTCCGAATTTTGTGGATTTAGGGCACGCTTTCTAACCGAATTGGCTGTAATTTGGTATTTGGAGTTAAAAATATATAAATTTTTAGCGAATCTTCCTACTATAGTACTATAGTACTTTCTACTATTAAAGTAGTAACCATTATGTAACCATACTCCCAATATTTGGTATTTTGGGGATGTAGAGCAGGTTTTTAACCAAATTGGGCTCTAATTTGATATTTTAGTTCTCAATGTATAGGGAATCTACCTACAAAAATTTGTTAGCAGTGATCTATGTTTCGGAGTAGCACCCATATCGGTACCACCAATATTCCGTAGTGGATGTGGAGAACGTTTTTCAACCGATTTGGCTGTAGGTACAACCAAAAAAGGGTGCACTTTTTAAATATTTTTATACCCTTCACCACACTGTGGTACAGGGTATTATGTCTTTGTGCATATGTTTGTAACAGGCAAAAGGAATCGAGATAGACCCATAGTTACTTTTGAGAATATGCATAGAATCACTTTCTGAGTCGATTTACGCATGTCCGTCTGTCCGTCCGTCCGTCCATGTATTTTTGTGAACAAAGTACAGGTCGCATTTATGATCCGATTTGGATGAAATTTGGCACAGCTCATTTGTTTGGCCCAGGGACGAACCCTATTGAAATTGAGAAAAATCGGTTCAGATTTAGATATAGCTCCCATATATATTTTCGTCCGATTTAAGGTAAATGGTGCACCAAAGTCCCTATATATCGTTCGATTTGCACGAAATTTGGCACAGCGTAATGAATTAAGCCTAGAATAATGTCTGCCAAGTTTCGTAAAAATCGGTCCAGATTTAGATATAGCTCCCATATATAGTTTCGTCCGATTTCATGTAAATGGTGCACCAAAGTCCCTATATATCGTTCGATTTGCACGAAATTTGGCACAGCGTAATGAATTAAGCCTAGAATGATGTCTGTCAAGTTTCCTGAAAATCGGTCTAGATTTAGATATAGCTCCCATATATATTTTCGTCCGATTTTATGTAAATGGTGCACCAAAGTCCCTATATATCTTTCGATTTGCAAGAAATTTGGCATAACGTACTTAATAGAGCCTAGAGTGCTTTATGCCATATTTCCTGGAATGATGTGTGCTGAGTTTCGTGAAAATCGGTTCAGATGAAGATATATATATATATATATATATATTTCCGTCAGATTTAATGTAAATAATGTACCAAAGTTCTAATATTGCATAGATCGATTGATTTTAAGTAATTGACACACCAAGGAACCAATATATGATTGAAAGAACAAAACGTACTGAAATTAGTATAACCCAACCTGTGAAAAGTTTCGTTGAAATCGGTTCAAATTTGGATATAGATTCCACATATAATTTCATCTAAGGTAATTGGTGTTTTTAAGACCCTATATATCTTTGCACGAAATTTGGCATAGCGTGCTGAATTGCGTCTATAATAATGTGCGCCAAGTTTCATGAAAATCGGTTCAGATGTATATAAAGCTCCCATATATATATATATATATATATATAGTCGCCCGATTTTAGGTAAATGGTGCACCAAAGTCTTTGAAAATCATTCCATTTGCACGAAATTTGTCATAGCGTACTGAATTAAGTTTAGAATGACGTGAGCTAAATTTCGTGAAAATCGGTTCAGATTTAAATGTAGCTCCCATATATATTTTCGTCCGGTTTTATGTAATTGGTGCATCGATAGGATACATCTGTTGAATATACCCAAAGTGTTGAAGGGTATCATATAGTCGGCTCAGTCCGACTTTACTACTTTCCTTACTGGTTTAAGTTACCTTTAAGGCGTGGACTTAAAAAATTTTTTGTTTTGGTTACCTTAAGAAAGAATTTAAATAAAAAATATACCTAAATGTGATAATTTTTAAAATCGTTAAAATCGAATTAAGTTCCTCTTTGCCAGGGCTACAAAGTCGTGCTATTTTCCCTAGACTCCAAATCATTTCTTTGTTAACCCACTCTGAGGCAAATTATAGCCAAATAAGATAGAAAATGTGATTAAATCGAGTGTAACCTTTATATGTGGGGCTATGCCCAAACCCTTGATCTGAGGCAAGGGGAAACAACAAATTATAAGTTCTTCGATTTAAAAAATATTGTATGGGCATAGATTTTATGTACACATTTAATAACCCTATAATAATTATTTCATAAACTCTCTTATCGCTTATTGAATTTGTTGCTAATAACGTCTATCCATGTGCCTGCCTGCCCGCCTGTATGTTAGTATGTGCGTGCACAGCGTACGTGAGTACTTATGTACGTCTTTTTCGATCAACTTTTAAGGTAAGAAAGTAATTTCACCTCATGTCCGAATTGGTAGAGTCGCTGCTGCTGATCGGTACTCTCGCTTACAACTATCCCAAAACGTTTTTGTGCGTACAATCGAACAAATGAACCTCCCCAATATTTTATTTGTTGTCTTATGTTGTGGTTGTTGTTGATATTATTTCCATCAATTTCTTGCAACAACAACGACAACAGCAATCAAGCTAACAGCAGCAACAAGTACATGATATGAAACCAAGAAATGTTGTCTGTGGTTTCATTTCGGTTTTAGGCATAAAACTGCATTTGCCATAAGTCGTCACTTTGGAGGAGCTATGATGTAATCACTCGCAACAAAATATCTACTCTTGTCCATAGTTGTTTGCTGTTGGTGTTTTGAATCTTTTTATTTCGTTGTTAACAAATCCACACAGAAGTGAAAAAAATTTTGTTGAACCAGAAAACTTGAATTAGTTCCATATATTTTCCATTATGGGGGTAGTGGAAAATCCTATGCTACTAACCGAGTAAAAATCAATGGGATACAAATTTGTATGTGGAAAGTGAAAATATTTCAATAGGTGTACACGTGGAACTCTAATAAAAATTGGTCATGTGATATACTCCGATAATATTCTAAATATACCAAAGCAAGACTATTGGGAAAATTTGAAGTGATTGATGTGGCCCAAAGGTAATTAATTGAGAGCTGGATGATTATTACAATGGGTACATGGGACTCCTAGAGAATGGCATTAAAAAATAAGTTTCATCCCACTTTTTATTGTAATTTTTTTCTTAAATCATCATTACAATCTTAAGCTTCGTAATTATTGGATTAAGAAAGCTATGTAAATAAACAACCACAATATTTTTTGGTTACAATAACACCAACAAACCCACCAACGACCACAATGGCTAAGTCAACATGAATGGATGTTGAATGGTGCTTCGCCACGAATTGTAGTATTCCAGATGTTATCACCGTGACATGTAAATAATGTAAACGAAATAATCTTTGGTTTACCGGTAAGTGGATCTAGTTCGGCATATTTGTTTGAGTTTTCGTTTTTGTTGCCTTAAGCCAAAAGTGTGTTATGAAAATATTTCTATAATTTTTATAGGTATCAGGAATTGTAACAGTAAATATGGAAAAGTTAAACTGCATAACAATTTCGTTTCATGGCTGTATGTACTCAGCTAAGGGAGTTATACGTAAGTATTTAATGTCGTCTACGTATTCTGATGTTGTTTAGCATTACCATTAGCACACTAAAGGGCGGAATGTAAAGGGCTGATGGCTAGGAAATTTTGCTTGAGGTTCCGGATATGGTCAAGACGACGCATATAATTGTCAATGATGATTAGAGGATGTTCGGAGGTTTTACGGATCAAGAGCTTTATTTTGCCTGATTTTCTAGTAGGTTTAGACGTCACAATTATCAGCCGAACATTACAAATTTTCCTTGGGGAGGTAATCTGACCAACTAATTCCAATGGATGTCTTGATGACAACTTTTTTGTGTAATATAACAAAATTTTAATCTTTTGGAGTACATTTTTACTCCGGTAGAGGAGTTGTTGACCTCTAATCGGCCAAGAGAGTGCAAATATCGCGTAATATTACGCAGGATCGGAATATAGATCCGCAGGAACTTAGAGCTCATGCATGTTGCGTCCCGTCCGACTATAATGCACCGGCCCTTAAATCGTAGCAGTTGGAAGCATGTGAAGAGCTGAACTCTATATGAAATATGTTATCGATCCAGTAAACGCATTCCTAAAACCCCTGATTTAAAAGCTCCCATATATATATATATATATTCGTCCGATTTAATGTAAACGGTACACCAAAGTCCCTATTTATCTTTCGATTTGCACAAAATTTGGCACAGCGCACTGAATTAGGTCTAGACTGATGTGTGTTAAGTTTCCTGAAAATCGGTCCAGATTTAGACATAGCTCATATATATATTTTCGCCCGATTTAATGTCAATGGTGTACCAAAGTCCCTATATATCATCCGATTTGAAATATACTGAAAATAGGGCGTGGTACTGTGTCAAAATATTGACATATAAATCGACAATTTTCTGTAATAACATTACAACCACTTTGTGTGGGTATAAACATTACACTGTGCTACAAAATAACAAAAAATTTTTTCAGGGTTTCTAATGAACCAATTCTGTTTAGTTGGAGTCCCTGGACCACGAAAATACCTTTGGTTTTTCTGGGTCACTTCGAAAATTAATTTTATAACGGTAAATATAGAGAAAAACGTGTTTGCATGGATTTTCTATTTGAAACTTGAATAACTTATTTACTTTATAACGGATTTATACTATTATTTTTTTCTTTCGAAGAGTACAAATTTTTCCTCTCAAACAAGATATATAATTGGTAAATCGGTTGAGGATTAGCTGAGCTACAGCGGTTGAAATGTGAAAAATACGCATTAAATGACAAAATTTATTTTTCTTCAGACTGTACGACGAAATTATAATATCAAGCCATATAAGTTTTATTATATTACGGGAAAGAAAATTAAATTAGCTTTCGAAAATGATAAAAATCAAAAAAATCGGTTAAAAAATGGATGACTTATACACATTTTTGTATTGATTCTATGAATATTCTCTAAAGGAACTATGGGTCTATCTGGTTTCCTTCTGCCTGTTGCAAACATAACGGTTTGTAACAGGAAACGATACAGACCCATATTTCCTTTAGAGAATATGCATAGAATCAATACAAAAATGTGTATAAGTCATCCATTTTTTAACCGATTTTTTTGATTTTTATCATTTTCGAAAGCTAATTTAATTTTCTTCCCCGTAATATAATAAAACTTATATGGCTTGATATCATAATTTCGTCGTACAGTCCGAAGAAAAATAAATTTTGTCATTTTATGCGTATTTTTTCACATTTCAACCGCTGTAACTCAGCCAATCCTCAACCGATTTAC
Organism: Musca vetustissima; assembly: GCF_032173495.1. Classification (NCBI taxonomy): domain Eukaryota; kingdom Metazoa; phylum Arthropoda; class Insecta; order Diptera; family Muscidae; genus Musca; species Musca vetustissima. The sequence continues at coordinate 46,305 of NW_026885379.1, read as the reverse complement.
CAAATATATATCATGTTTGAAAGGAAAAATTGTACTCTTCGAAAGAAAAAAATAATAGTATAAATCCGTTATAAAGTAAATAAGTTATTCAAGTTTCAAATAGAAAATCCATACAACCACGTTTTTCTCTATATTTACCGTTATAAAATTAATTTTCGAAGTGACCCAGAAAAACCAAAGGTATTTTCGTGGTCCAGGGACTCCAACTAAACAGAATTGGTACATTAGAACCCCTGAAAAATTTTCGTGTCGCACAGTGTTATTAAACAAAGTATTTAATAAAAATCCTTACATCTAATAGTCTTCTCAAAACAAACCCCGCTTCTAAAACCTTTGTTTTAATCTACGCATCTAATAGTCCTAGAAAAATATTATCAATAAGTCCACACCTCTAATGTTCCTGCATTATTTTATTTATTTGATCTTTCAATTTTTTTTCACGTTTGGATGTGATAACTATATACCCTTTGTCAACTACCATGACCCTTTCAAAATGTCTGAACTGTTGTTAACGCCTTTTAACATTCCACGACCTCATTTTACGGAATTTTCTTTCAAATTCACCACTTCACATTTCTTCAACATTTAAAAACAGCCTCTTATCTATAAAACACTTAATTTCAAAACAAAATATATTTCAGGTGTCATCTAATAATCGCCTCTTGTCCTCATAAATCTTACAAGTATCCAAACGCCTTAAAATGAAAACAATTGAAAGAAAACAAATGTAAGCCACTTCAAAAACCTATCCCAAAATCGAAATTAAAACGAAAATTCAAATTGATTATTAACGGCAAGGTTTTCAGCGTTTCAATTCGTAAAACTTAACAATTCCAATGGCAATGGGCTTCATTAAAATGCATTGTAACGAACATTGAATGATGACTGACCAAAACGAAATTGAAAACTAAATGCAGAATTTGTTATAATTTTTTTTTGTACACCGCTGCAGCAGTGTCAGACATAGATGATGGCCTGCATGTTTGTATGGCATAATGTGGACAAGGTATTTTTGACCGACCAAAGGTTGTGCCGTAGCTGCTGCCCACCGAATCAATGCCATGCTCTCCAACTATGTTGGTGGCACAAATACTTGCCCGTAATTCATAAATCACATAAAAGCTACCAGCCTATATGCCGGTCTGCCTCACTGCATTCAATGTTTAGGACTTAGATGGTTAATTGAATTGTTCAATGTGAATATATATTTTTTGATAGAATTTTTTTGGACTTAAGTGAGTGTTAAAGTGAAATGAAAAGTGAAACCAAGTAAAGAAAATGGATTTGGCTTGTCATTGGGGTTGCTCGCGTCTTATGTGGCAACCTTTGATGTATTATTGCCTGCTCTTATATGGGGGAAGTAAAGTGTGTTGTAGTAAATGCATGATACAGTTTTAATAACATTTAGATGAACTCAGTGGTTTTTTATCACAATTATATATTGTTAGTCTGGTTTGCACATTTATCTAAGGTCAAATAAATAATGGACTTATTTGCACTTTTCAATCAATACAAGTAACATGGAATTGGAAAATGCATTTAGCCGGGACCTGTTAATGGGCATATGTCAAAACATGTTATGCTCTCCTTCATAAGGTGAAGAGTATATTGAATTTGATATTCTGTTCTCCGAATAAAGATTCGTTGGAATTTTAATGGTTTTAGCGGCATTTTCCAACCGAAGAGGCTATATTTTGAAATTTCGGGGTTATGGATTTTGACATACACTAAAAGGTGGAGGGTATTCCTTTTGCAACACCCCGAAATATTCACTTGAAAACCCATTAACTACATATATTCTTGATCAAAATAAAATTCTATGCAGGTTTCGTCATGCCGATCTATCCGCCTGTCAGTTAAAATCACCAAATTTGCACATAAATTAGTATAATATTTAGGTTATTTGGTGTTGAGGATGGGTATATAGGGTAGACTCTGAATAACGTTACCCTAAATAGTCATTATTTGAAGTTTTTGTGTACGTTATCCAAACTAACAAGCTTTAACTTGGTATTTTTAGCTCTTACATCGTAGAAAATTTTCTTAATAAAAACCAGTGAGCGGAGCAGTATAGTCGGACGGGGCCGACCATATGATACCCTACACAACTTCCACGAAAGTCTTTCTGTAGTTCTATGTTCTGAGCTTGGACAATATTTCGCGATATTTGCACCCTCTTGACCGACTAGAGGTCAACAAATATTACTAAAATTCATAAGAGTCCTTCTAATTACTTGTCCAGATTCCATTCACCCTTTGTATTGTGAAGTTCGGCTATCAATTGTGGCCTATAGATCGACTCGAAATTACACAAAAAATTAAGTTTTCGGTCCACTCAACCCCAAAATTATTATCTGATCATCACCGAAAATTATTGACGTTGTCCTTGACCATACCTGGATCCTCATGAAAAATTTTAAAGCGATCAGCTCTATATTTCCGCCCTCTAGTGTGGTAATGGGTTACTAAATAATATCTGAATACCTAACCACCTGTAAATATAAAAGTCAGGGTCCATTTGACCCGCTAAATATTGACCGATCTTTATCAAAACAGGTATGCTTATTCTCTGGCCCGATCCCCTTCTTCATGCAAAAATTCGCGGTTTTTGGGCCATAATTGCGACCTCTGGAGCGAACAGAAAAGCAGACAAAAATTTAGTATATGGTCCATTTCATCCCATAAATATTAACTGGTCTTTTCTAAAAACAATAAGGGTCTTCATTGGCCAGAACCCATCCTACATGCAAAATTTCGTGAAGATTGGTCCATAACTGTGGCCTGTATCGTGTTCACAAATTATAATGGACAGATGGATGGACGGACACACATGCCTAGATCGACTCAGCTAGTCAAGATATGACTTTTGGTACTGCACAAAGCTATAATACCCTGACAACATAGTTGTGTAGGGTATAATTAACATCAGCCCACTTTTCGGAGTAACCGCCATATAACTATACCCCCACCAATCGGTATTTTGAAGTTTTTGGGTACTTGTCTCAACAGAATCGATTCTAATTTGATATTAGAGATTCTCGTTGAGTAAAAAATCTCCCACCAAAAATGGTTGATTTTGGCCTATATTTCGAAGGAGACTCCATATAAGTATACCTTCGGTATTTCTCACTGGGTTGAAATGTTTCTACAAAAATGATCAATATTGGTCGCAAATTTCGGTAAATTTCTGTAAATTTATATTTTGGATTCTCATTGAACAGAAAATATTCCTACCAAAAATGCTCAATATTGACTTAAGAGTCCGGGTAGACCCCATTAATGATATTACCCATTATTCTGAATTTTGAGGGGTTTGAACACGTTCTTCGTCCGAATGTGCTCTAATTATATCTTCCACCATAAGGTGAAGTGTACATTAAATTTGTCATTTCGTTTGCAACATCTTCAATAGGATATGTCGGTCGCTGTTTTGGTATAGCCTCCATATAATGAACCCCGAATATTCGGCTTTTCGTTACCCACGTATTTCAACCTAAGTGAACTTCCTGCTAAAAATTATTAACATTTCGGGGTAGCGACTCTATAACGTTACCCCACAATATTCGGTATTTTGAGGATGTAGGGCACATTTTTCATCCAATTTTCAGTATTTTTGGATTGTTGGGCACGTTTTTTCAACCGAATTGGCTGTAAATAAATATTTTGGATTCTTATTGGGTGTTAAATTTCGCCACCAACAATTATAAATATCGGCTCCCATTTTGGTGTAGCCCCTATATAACCGCAACTCCTCTATTCGGTATTTTGAGAATTGCAGACGACACGATTAATTTATGGTACAATCTTTATCTCTTTTTTTTAACCTCATGGTATATCGGATACCTGGCGAACTTAAAAATTTCCCGAGTAGCCTGCCGAGTAAGAGTCTATGTGTCGTTGAGTTAATATATATATGTTCCTTATGATTTTTGGACTAACGTAAATTTTACAAAAAAACAAGTAAACAACATTTACAAAAAATGCCAGATGTAATGTCAGGTTCATTAAAGAAAACGAGAAGCAGATTTAGAATTGTCAAAAATGACAAAAAAAAACTTAAAAATGTGTAACTAAATATATATTTTTCCTTCTAAGCCCATGCTTTGCCTTACCTTGGATACAACGAACTTCATTTATAAAGAACTATTTTGCTTGGTCCCTAATAGTTCGCTATAACCGAACTCGAATCAAAGAGCTTTCGGATTTAATGTTGATCAAATTTTATAAAGTATTGACCAGAAGGAGTGGACCAATTGGTCCCGTCTCCGGATTTAATATAGACCTCGAAAAGGTAATGGGTTGTGCAAAGTTTGGTTCATATCGGACGTTCCATTCGCTTTATATTGCATTCACATATATTGAAAATTTTGACCATTTGTGGGGGAGATACTAGAAGGAGTGGACCAATAAGTCCCATCTTCGGACTTAATATAGACTTCGTAAAGATAATGGATTGTGCAATGTTTGGCTCATATCAGACATTCCATCGCCTGATAATGGATTTAAAAATATTGAAAATTTTGACCATTTGTGGAGGAGGTACCAGAAAGAGTGGGGAAATGGTTCTCATCTTCGGCCTGTGGTTCCCATCTTCGGCTTGATCTAGAGTTGGTAAAGATAATATCTTGTGCAAGGTTTGGTTCAAATCTGGCATTCCATTCACCTGATATTGCATTTATAAATATTGAAAATTCTGGCCATATGTGGGATAGGTACCAGAAAAAGTGTAACTATATTCCCCATCTTCGAACATAGACTAAGTTTGGAAGAAATATTACCATGTGCAAAGTTTGGGCGAAATCGGTTGCTCCATTCAAGAGTTATCGTGCGCACCAGCCAGCCAGATAGACGGACGAACATCTGCAATTTGTAATAAAATTCTTAATATTTATGAGTAAGAGAAGATGTGGGATGATATGGCATATATTTGAACTTAATGCTGAAACCGACCAATTTATTTGCTAACTTCTTCAAAAAATGATTCTAGCGCTAATACGCTTCTTCGCGTCCTGTTTTTCCTGGCAAGAATATACAACATAATAAATAATTCTGAATTGCAACGTATTGACTGCACACCGTCCACAGGTTAAATTATGTCGGCTACAGGGAAAAAACACGAAAAAAGGTTATAGATTGACAAAAAATGTGTCGTATCAAAGTGCACAAATTCTCATTAGCCTTAGGCTGAACAGCATTTGAATGTATAGTCATGGTTTCAGTACATTAGAATTTACATGGATTAACTTCTTGAATAAGAAACCAGTGAGCGGAGCAGTATAGTCGGACGAGGCCGATCATATAATACCCTTCACAACTTCCATGAAAATCTAACTTTGCGTTATTTGCACCCTCTTGACACCCGACTAAAGGTCAACAAATATTAGCTATATTCAGTAAACGAGGGCTGTACTTGTCCGGATTCTCTTTACCGTGGGTTATGTTGTGATGTTTGGCTTGCAATTGTGGCCTATAGATTGAGTTTTCGGACGACTTCATCCCAAAATTATTATCTGATCATCACCGAAAATTACAGGTGTTGTCCTTGACCATAACTGGAATCTCATGGACATTTAGGAAAATTTCAAAGCGATCAGCGTTAGTGTGGTATTGGGTTATTAAATAATGTCTGAATATGTAAGCACCTGTAAATATTTAAGTGTACCTCCCACATCTGAGTAGATACGACCATATAATTGGTATCAATTTAAAGGTCAACCACTCCTCTTGGGCCATAATTGCGGCCAAAGGAGCGACCAGAAAAACCTACAAAAATGAAGTTTTTTGGTCCATTTCATCCCCTAAATAGTAACCGATCTTTTCCAAAAACAATAGGGGTCTTCATTGGCCAGAACCCCTTCTACATGCAAAATTTCGTGAAGATTGGTCCATAACTGTGGCCTGTATCGTGTTTACAAATTATAATGGACAGACGGACGGACACACATGTCTAGATCGACTCAGCTAGTCGAGATATGACGATCGGTATACTCGCGGCGTTATAAACTTTTGGAGCTGCACAAAGCTATAATACCCTGACAACATAGTTGTGTAGGGTATAAATACCTTCAATAAGGGCTATTACATAGCGTTGTTGAGCCAGACGAAGGAAAACTGCTCGACTGCTCTTGCCTCCTCTATATTCACCAAATTTGTGCCGTAAAGAGGTATAATTTATAGCAAAGGACAATTGTACCATAAACTTGGAATCAAAACTATTGTAATTTATTTAAAGAACCCATTTCAAGGTATTGGAAATTTGGTTTGAAATGTTTAAAAAAATGTTTCACGTGTATGCTTAATCCGGAGGTACGCCCAAATATTTAGTCACTCCCTATTACGCCACCCTATAAATGCGTTCACCCAATACTGTCCATATCCACAAGAAGTGCGTAATAATGGCCACGAAAATAATTTCCCTTTCAAGCGCGCATACATACCCACACATACACATTCACCAATTATAGATAGCACCCAAGACCCTAAAGTGAATGTGTATCGCCAAAATGAACGCGTGCTGCATTTAGCGTCATGATGGACATTTCTACGGCAAATGGTGGCGTTTGGCGACGAATATTGATTTGAAATTTCCGATGATATTGATTTATAAAAAACAAAAAGAAAACAACAACAGTAAAAGGTACGTGCATGAATTTGTTGTTGCTGTTTTTTTGAAAACTTAATTAGAAATCGAATTAAAAGCATATTTGTTAGTATTTCTTAAAATTTCATTAACAACGTCTTTAGAGCGTCAGCAAATAAAATTGCAAAATAATCCAAGTGAAATTGTATTTCTCTTACCCAGGCTTGGTGGACTTTTTTTTGGGTATATTTCTAAAACGAAAGTAAAAGTTTATGTAATACTTTTTTTAGTTAAACTTTTGCTAAAAAGAAAAATGTGTGCGTATGTGTGCCTGGGTCTGGGCGTCAGTAGTTTCTAGCAATTGCAGGCCTTTTTGTTCAATAGTGTCGTAAATATTGAATCAGACACCAAGCAAGGAAGGAAGTCTTTTTTGGTTAAATTTTATTTATTTTTATTTTCTAAGACTCCATATGAATTATGTCTTCATTTGGAAACTCGTTCACTTCTGAATTGTGGTGTCTGAATGAGTGTGTGCATTTATTCGAAAGAGTGGAAACTTTTGCTGGCATTTGTGTGTTATAATCTTGAATCAAAACTAGTTGCACTTTCGTTTAATTTGTTGATAGCAGTTTTGTCTCTCTTTTTTCAATGGATTCCAGTTGCTTTCCTCCAACAAATAATCGCATCGTTTTCGTTAATATGTGCCGATACAGATGGCACAGATGTTTGACCAACACATTGGGTTTATGGGATCACAAGTGAATTTTCATTGCAACTTGTTTCAGTGGCTGACCGACAACTTGTTTGACCACATGTAGCGCCTTGATTCGCGAAACACCTTGAACAGGAAGTATATATATTTTTTATAACTGTTCACTTAAAGCGAATATTAGCTTCCCAAAAAAAGAAAAATATATTTTCTTTTTTGGATATGGAGATTGAAATACTCATGTCATATGGTATTTCATAAATCATATTGGGCGGGAGTGTTCAACATTGGGGTCTTCGAAGAATATTTTATTTATTTGGGAACTATGTAATTATTCTCTAAAAATCCACGCTTATGGCTCCGATGGTCCTTGAAAAAATATTCTTTAAAAAATCTACGCCTACGGCTCTGATGGTCCTTGAAAAAATATTCTTTAAAAAATCTGCGCCTACGGCTCTGATGGTCCTTGAAAAAATATTCTTTAACAAATCTACGCCTACGGCTCTGATGGTCCTTGAAAAAATATTCTTTAAAAAATCTACGCCTACAGCTCTGATGGTCCTTGAAAAAATATTCTTTAAAAAATCTACGCCTACGGCTCTGATGGTCCTTGAAAAAATATTCTTTAAAAAATCTACGCCTACGGCTCAGATGGTCCTTGAAGAAATATTCTTTAAAAAATCTACGCCTACGGCTCAGATGGTCCTTGAAAAAATATTCTTTAAAAAATCTACGCCTACGGCTCTGATGGTCCTTGAAAAAATATTCTTTAAAAAATCCAAGCCTACGGCTCAGATGGTCCTTGAAGAAATATTCTTTAAAAAATCTACGCCTACGGCTCTTATTGTCCTTGAAAAAATATTCTTTAAAAAATCTACGCCTACGGCTCTGATGGTCCTTGAAAAAATATTCTTTAAAAAATCTACGCCTACGGCTCTGATGGTTCTTGAAAAAATATTCTTTAAAAAATCTACGCCTACGGCTCTGATGGTCCTTGAAAAAATATTCTTTAAAAAATCTACGCCTACCGCTCTGATGGTCCTTGAAAAAATATTCTTTAAAAAATCTACGCCTACGGCTCTGATGGTCCTTGAAAAAATATTCTTTAAAAAAGCTACGCCTACGTCTCTGATGGTCCTTGAAAAAATATTCTTTAAAAAATCTAGGCCTACGGCTCTGATGGTCATTGAAAAAATATTCTTTAAAAAATCTACGCTTACGGCTCTGATGGTCCTTGAAAAAATATTCTTTAAAAAATCTACGCCTGCGGCTCTGATGTTTCTTGAAAAAATATTCATTAAAAAATCAAAGCCTACGGCTCTGATGGTCCTTGAAAAAATATTCTTTAAAAAATCTACGCCTACGGCTCTGATGGTCCTTGAAAAAATATTTTTTAAAAATCAACGTATATGGCTCCGTGGGTCCCTGAAAAAATATTCTTTAAAAAATCTACGCCTACGGCTCTGATGGTCCTTGAAAAATATTCTTTAAAAAATCTACGCCTACGGCTCTGATGGTCCTTGAAAAAATATTCTTCAAAAAAAACCTACGCATACAGCTCTGATGGTCCTTGAAAAAATTAATGGCGGGCATGATAACTGTTCACTGGAACATCAGAAATTCTTCTATTTTTGACCACAAACTAACTTAAAAAATAAGGAAGCTCTTCATCAATTGGTTTTATCCTAGTTCATACGATAGCTATACTCTTCCATAGCAAAGTGTGAAAATTTGGAACCGATTGGATTATTAGTTTTTGAGTTATCGTGCCCGCCATTCGTAAAACACTGTTTTGAGCAAAATGAGTTTAAAGTGTGAGAATCGATCTTGCCGTTACTTGATGCTGACACAATAAATCGACTATATCTTCAAGAGTTCTTGAGATTTTCACTTGAAGATACATTCTTGAATTAGTGTAGATTTGAAAAACTAAATAAAATTGGTTGATATCGAGAATGGGGTGGTGCCCTTAAAAATCCTCTTTATAGCTCTGATGGTCCTTGAAAAATGTTCTCCAAATATCCAGTCTGTGGCTCCGTCGATTCCTAAAAGTCGAAGTTTATGGCTCCGATGGTCCTCAAAAATATTCTTTAAAAATACACGCGTATGGCTCCGACGGTCCTTTAAAAATTTTTCTTTATGGTCCACAAAAATATTCTTTAAAAATACACGCGTATGGCTCCGACGATCCTTTAAAAAAAATTCTTTTTAAAAATCCACGCGTATGGCTCCGACGGTCCTTAAAAAAATTCTTTACAAATCCACGTTTTTAGATGCCTACATATTCTTTAAAAATTGTCCTTGAAAAATCAAGACTTATTGGTCTGCTGCCTTTGAAAAAATATAGATTTTTTTTAATCACGCTTATGGCTCTGATATTCCGTGCAAAATATATATTTGATAAAAAATCCGATTAAATATTCCTCTTAAGTTAGCACATCTCTGGCAAATCAAATTTCAATATTGATTTCCATTTCGTATATTGAACACAAACCACTGAACCGGAATTTCAGACAGTAGTCATTCATAACACTAACATAGAAAATCTCCATTTAAATATTTCAATATCCTGTTTTTTGAAGGCGACATCCCGGCATCCTGGATTGTATAACTCAAGTGCCCAACTGAAAATTGATATGGAACAACTTCCTAATAACCCAAATTATTTTTATTATCTACGACGTTGATCTCACTTTTGATGGCATGCAAATATTGAAGACAACCATTTTTTTAATTGACGTCGATAGCGAACCAGCCAAACAACCTGTAAACACCTAACAATGTAGTGAAGTTTTTTATTTATTTTAAATAAATAATATCAGGTGTTATTTCATAATTATGTTTTGTATTATAAATTATTCAAAATACAGAGGTGAATAGAGGAAACGTACCTAATACGCATATATAGAAGAAGAGAAAATAAATAAATTAAAAAAAAAAATTAATAAGCAAAAGAAATTATTGACTTAGGTCAAAAACCTTTTCACTTTTATTTATTTCAATTCCCTTTACATTAGTTACAGTGTAGGGGAAAATTATTATGACACAAATTAATCTTAAAGAATGATATTAATTTAAAAAAAAAAAATCAATCCATAAGAATCCATGCTTATTGGCCCTTGAATTATTTTTTACAAATCTAAGCTTACTTGTCTATTTTTCCTTGAAAAATATTCTTCAAAAATCCACCTATTTGTCGGTCCTTGAAAATTCTTTGGAAATATTATTGGTCTGTTCATCTATGCCAAAATATTCTTTAAAATATTCCACGTTTATTGTTTATTGGTCTGTTAGTCATTGGTAAAATAATCTTTGAAAATCCACCCTAATAGCACTGATTGTTCTTGAAAAATATTCTTTGGAAATCCACCCTTATTGGCCTGTTGATCCTGAAGGTCCTTGAGAAAATATTCTTTGAAAATCCACGCTAGTAATCCTGAAGATCCTTGAAAAAATGAAGATCCTTTAAAAATTCACTCGTATTGATCAGTTGGTCCTTAAAAATATATTCTTTAAAAATCCAAACTTTTAGCCCTCAAGGTCCTTGAAAAGATAATCTTTGAAAATCCACGAGTATATGCTTGAAGAAATATTCGTTAGAAACCCACGCTTTGTGATCTGATGGTCTTTAAAAAATATAAATTTTTACAAAACCAACGTTTATAGTACTTGTGGGGTTTTTCAAAAATAGTTTTTTAAATCCGCTCGTATAGGTCTGTTAATTCCTGAAGCTCCCCATTTTACGAACCGCTGACTGTAACAGAAATATGTTAAGCATGCGAGCATTAATGTGTGAATGACTAAAGCACAAAAACGCTAACATAAAACCCAACAGTCATACATGGGCATTAGTCAAAGTGCACAAAAAAACAAAAAAGTTGTGTATTTTAATTAATTTGAATATCAAGTGCGTGTGCCATCGTCAGCGTCAGTTATTGTTGGTGGAGTTTTTTGTTGCCTTTTCGATTTTTTTGTAACCATACAAAAGAAAATAAAAAGTTGCTAATGCAATAAAAGCACGATATGCAATAGTACACACACCCCTTACACACTCACACATTTTTTTTCAAAATGCAAAACGCATGAAGGTGAAAATTTTAATATTTTCTTTATAAAAAAATCCATCTTTCTAGCGATTTTAATGATTATTGGAATTTGATGGAGAGTGAAAAAAAACCAAAATATGATTTCGGATTTTAAGTAATAACAATAATAACTTAAGTACTTTCCTAGATGATTTGTGTTGGTATGATTGACCATTTGACGTTTGTAACAAATCGATACAACAACAATGTAGTTGGAATTTAATGGGATGTCTGACGTCTGTTGCTTAAGTTTTTCGTTTACTTTGTTGTTAAGTGCATGGAACGATTTGTGCTAACAAATAAAGTCGCTGATATTGCAGTGAGTAAGGTTAGGTGAATGATGTCATTGATTAATAACGAAATACTAACGGAAATAAATGAAAGTAAGAGGATATAAAGTAAAGCAGAAAAATATTTTTATTTTTTTTTTAAGGACCAGCAGACTAATAAGCGACAATTTTTAAACAGATATTTTTTCACATACCAACAGACAAAAGGCGTGGGTTTTTAACTAATATTTAAGAACTAGAGGCGTGGATGTTTTAAAGAATATTTTATCAAAGACTAACAGACAAAAAAATCGTTGATTTTTAAATAATGTTTTTTAAGGACCAACACACCAATAGGCGTGGTTTTTAAAGAATATTTTCTCACGGACCGACCCACAAATAGGCGTGGATTTTAAAGAATATTTTTTCAAGGACCAACAAACCAATAGGCGTGGATTTTTAAAGAAGGACCAACAGACAAATTGGCGTGGATTTTTAAAGAAGGACCAACAGACAAATAGGCGTGGATATTTTAAAGAATATTTTCTCAAGGACCAACAGACAAATAGGCGTGGATTTTTAAAGAATATTTTCTCAAGGACCAACAGACAAATAGGCGTGGATTTTTAAAGAAGGACCAACAGACAAATAGGCGTGGATTTTTAAAGAAGGACCAACAGACAAATAGGCGTGGATTTTTAAAGAAGGACCAACAGACAAATAGGCGTGGATTTTTAAAGAAGGACCAACAGACAAATAGGCGTGGATTTTTAAAGAAGGACCAACAGACAAATAGGCGTGGATTTTTAAAGAATATTTTCTCAAGGACCAACAGACAAATAGGCGTGGATTTTTAAAGAATATTTTTTCAAGGACCAACAGACAAATAGGCGTGGATTTTCATATGGAAGGTTATCAATTCCGCAGTTTCAATATTATGTGGCTGGAATTCGACATCTGTCAAACTAAGTTTTTAAACCAATTTCATTCTTTTCAGTTGAAAGTCTGACATTGACAAGAAGGAATCGCTTCCATAAATCTCACATGCATAAATATAATCCAAGCCTCCTACAAAAATTGTGACTCTGCTACAGTCACTTATTGTGCTCTAAGAGGATATCGTCCAAATACTGATATTCCTCTGGTAGCACTACATAATGTGTAAAAATTTCAATAATTTTAATTTCATCTGAAGTAAATTTTGGTATTCGATTAATCAGCAGTTGGGGTCTATTGAGACATTCCTGTGGTACCAATCCCACATATAGTCAAAATTTTTATTAAAAATATATATAACATAAAGAGAACTGTGAGTCATGATTTTCTGTCCAACGCTTAAAACCACATTAAAAATATATAACAAAAATTTTTAGTGCTGTCATGTGGGTCCAAACCCTCTGAGAGTTCTTTAAAAAATGCTAATAGAAATCTTACTACATTTTAGAATTTCTCTATCGGCTCAATCAAACTGATCTTGATTAACTGTCCTTCCTGTCTTGACGTACAATAATCGACATTGCAAAATTCCTTAAATATAATTCAGCAAACCTGCATTCCTAAGTAATTCATACCTTACTGCCTCAAGAATAAATCACCTCAACTATAATTAAATCAAAAACAAAACTACATTAACTTGATAACAAATTATGTACTTGTAATCCAATTAAAATTCGTAAAACCGAAATACTCCACGGGAAGTAATGGGACCATAGTTGGTTGACCGTTTCGGTCAACTCCCCCCAAAAATAATCTAATACAAAGGTCAGATAACAGTTTGAATTATACATCCCCCTAACTTGGATACAAAACAACTAAAAGAAAAAACATTACCCTAAAAACCATGAAACGGTTTGTGGTACAGCAATTCATTTTAGAAGAAAAAACAAAGCCTGGCAAAAAGAAAAATGTTAGGTTACAAGTGGCAACCACTGTGGGGTGCAGCGAACGACAAACGACCTTCACTTGTTTCGTTTTTTTCGTTTTTCAGTTACTCTCAGACTAACTTCAACGAAACAACGAAAAAATCAAAACAAATCATTTGTTGGTGTTGAGTTTCGTTAGCTTTGCCCAGCGATTTTTCCCACCTTAATCAGGCGTTAAGTGGTTGTAGCGGTTAACCAGGTTGGAGTCGGAGTTTGACGACCATTTTTTTCCATTTGCCACACAATGCGGAAAACTAAAAAAATGTAAACAAAAATTAATTTGTTGTTTTTGTGGTGGGAAAAATGTTTTATTCATATGACGGTGTTTATTTTTGTGCTTTGTCAATGCGTTGCTATTATTATGTTAAGTTCTTTTCTAGTAAATCGGAATAAATTTAAATGGAAAACTAAAAATAAATGATATAATTATTTCTAAGTAATTTTACAAAATGTAACAAATTAAATATTCTAAATATATCACTTAAGGGAACTAGGATTATTGACTTCGCACAACAATTAACAACAATTAGTTAAGAAATAAGGAAGATCTTCACCTATTGGCTTTATCCTAGTTTATACAATAGCTATACACTCACAGAGAAACGTCCCAAAATATGAAATAGATTGGGTTATAAGTTTTTGAGATATCGTGCCCGCCATTCGCAAAAACACTGTTTGGAAAAAACGCGTTTAAAGTTTGAGAATCACTCTTGCTGATACTTGATGCTAGCACAATAAATCGGCTATATCTTCAAAAATTGTTGAGACTTTCCCTTGAAATTTTATAGGAACATTTTTGAATTAGTGTAGGTTCGAATTAAATCGAAATACAAAATTAAATTTTTTGAAACCGAGAATGGGGGGGGGTCCCCTTAATATTTTCCACGTTTATAATTGTACAACAAATCCCGCTTACGTTATTGATAATCTACGGCTGTGATAATCCTTACTGAAGCCACGAAAAATAGTTTTTTTTAAGAATCCTCGTTATGGCTCTGATTATCCTTGAAAAATATTACTTACATTATTCACGGTTGAAAAAGATTTATCTGCTTTGTTGAAAACACATGTTCAACACACAATTGGGTTCTTCTATAGCAGGCAAAAGTGCTAGTTATCATATGACCATAACAGTCGTTACATCGTCATTTTCGTCTAATCACACCTTCCGACCAGATTGTATAAATTTAGTGTCATTTATACATACTACAATTCAACGCCCCAACAGTGATACTAACTCAAAGTTTTAGAATTCTAGCTCAATCGGTTCACTCAAAATACAATTTATACTAAATTGAGTACACATAAGAAGGAATTTCCAAAACTACCACAATTTTACACTCTAAAAGTAATCTTAATTCTCAATTTCAGGATTCCAGCTCTGTCGTTCACCTACCTAAATCGAAATTGTTACACATTTAATACCCATAAGTAAAAAAATACCCAAAACTACACCCATACCCCAATCCTACACTTCAGAGGTAATAATAATTCCAAATTTCACGATTCCAGCTCTATCAGATAAACTAAATCCAAATTGTATAAAATTTAGTATACATAAGTACACTCCAACAATAATCATATTTCTAAATTTCAGTGTTCCAGTTCTATCGATTCACCTAAATCCAAATTGTACCAAATTTAGTACCATTTACTCATTAGTAGAAATTTCCAAAACTTCTTACGTAGCCCAATTCTACACCCTAGCAGTGATCCTCACTTCCAACTCTATCGGTTCACCTAAATCCAATTTGTACCAATTAGTACCCTTCGTACACATAAGCACAAATTTCCAAAATTACCTACACATCGCTGTCCAACGCTCCGACGGTAATGTTAATTTCAAATTTCAGAATTCAATCTTCATCCGTTTCTCCAAATTCACATTGATCCAAATTTAGTATAGTTTAGTACTTTTTGCCTACATGAATACACACTTCCAAAACCACCTTCTCATATCGACCCAACCTCTCAACCTTGATTCGCATTCCAAATTACAAGCTTATAGCTCTATTTATTCACATGGTACGAAATTGTACCAAATTTAGTAAATTTTATTACATTTCGGATACTAACAGTACGAATGTCCAAAAAACCCCTTGCTACATCTAATCTACGCTTCAAACTCTACCGGGTTACCTTTGTATAACACATATCGTTCTAAAATACCAGTAAGGAAAGTAGTAAAGTCGGACGAGGCCGACTATACGATACCCTTCACCACTTTGGGTATATTCAACAGATGAATCCTAACAGACGTCGCATTTTAAAGGACCAGTAAAATGAAATTGGATCCATAAACATGTCATTCTGCAACCGATACTAATTTTTTCATTTGGTCAGATATAGAAGCTATATCTAAATCTGAACCGATTTCAAGACACACACATCATTCTAGACCATTCATTACGATGTGCCGAATTTCGTGCAAATCGAAAGATATATAGGGACTTTGGTGCACCATTTACTTTAAACCGGACGAAAATATATATGGGAGGAATACCTAAATCTGAACGGATTTTTCACAATTTCAATAGGGTTCGTCCTTGGGCCAAACAAATGAGCTATGCCAAATTTCATCCAAATCGGATCATAAATGCGACCTGTACTTTGTTCACAAAAATACATGGACGGACGGACATGCGTAAATCGACTCAGAAAGTGATTCTATGCATATTCCCAAAAGAAACCATGCGTCTTATTTGGCCCAAGGACGAACCCTATTGAAATTGGAAAAAATCGGATCAGATTTAGATATAGCACCCATATATATTTTCGTCCGATTTAATGTAAATGGTGCACCAAAGTCCCTATATATCTCTCGATTTGCACGAAATTTGGCATAGCGTAATGAATTAGGTTTAGACTGATATGTGCCAAGTTTCCTGAAAATCGGAAACGTTATACATATGTTCCCATTTTTCGGTGTTCCACTAATATTCGGAGTTTTTAATACTATTGAACACGTTTTTCAGCCTAATAAGCTGTAATTTCGTATTTTGAGTTTTCACCCGGTAGAAAATTTTCGTGCTAAAAATTGTCAATATTTGTTTTCTTTTGAGGATGGCTCCCATAGAACGGTACCCCATATTATTCAATATTTTGGAAATTTTTTGTTTTCGATTTTCACCGAATCAGATTTAATTTGATATTATAGATTCCAAAGGTGCATATGTCGGAAAGATTGGGCACGTGTTTCAATTAACCCTTTCAGTGTTTTTGTCGAATATATTCGACATTTAAAAATTCTCTCTTTCTTTGCGATTTTTCGGTTATCCTATGTACCGTTAACATTGATGTTTTTGTTGGAAAACAGTCGAAACTGTCCTAGGGTTAAAATGAAAATTGCTTTTTTTCTAAACTCTATGCTTTTATATGATTTTAAGTACAAATTTTTACATTTTTATTCCGACAAAAAAATTTTTTGACACTGAAAGGGTTAAATTGGCTGTAATTTTATATTTCTGATTTTTTGAGTAGAAAATCTACATTTGTGTATAGTTACCGTACCGAACCATTTTTGGTATTTTGAAACCAGAAATTATTCAATATAAATTAAATAAATAACCTCCATACACTTGTCCTGCTCATGTTTCGATATGTTGAAGTTTCTACCCCACTTTTGCAACCTGTAATTTGGAACAATATTTGTTTAGAGCATGTACAACCTACTTTTACATAAGTCAATAATGTAGCCCCTATATAATAGTCCCGAACGATTTACACAACTTTTAATGCACAGCATATAGTGGTAGGTATAAAAACGACCCGGCCAATCTTAAGGAAGTTTTTACTTTACTTTTTCTATATTATAGAGAAGGGTATAAACAGTTCAGCCCATGCGAACGACGTTATTATTGTTTGCTCTATTCTAACTCCATTTTTAACATGGTAGTTGACTTAAAGAGATGAGAAGTAACGTTTCCACATTTAGCATATTCATCAATTTTTCTTGGTAAAAATAAAAGTCGATCGATCTCTTTACCAATACCAAATTCATAATACTCTCACATATCGGTTTTTATTTCACATTTCTAAAC
This sequence comes from Musca vetustissima, assembly GCF_032173495.1. Lineage (NCBI taxonomy): Eukaryota > Metazoa > Arthropoda > Insecta > Diptera > Muscidae > Musca > Musca vetustissima. Next base: position 28,700 of record NW_026885379.1, on the reverse strand, counting down.
TTTCCTTTTCCAAAGAAATGCAGAACAAGTTTATCACGTAACTCCAGCAGTTTATCACCTCGACTTTGACCAATAATGTCAACGTACGCTATGAAATCATTTAATACCGCGTGTATTTCAATTATTATCTGCATTCGAAATATTCACTTAAGCCGTGCTGTTTGCTAGCTTTCGGCTTACTTTCAATATGCGACAAAATGTTGTAATAGATTTTCAAAAACCGAAAAAATGACACTCAGCCACATTACTACTCAAAATGACAATTAAATGACAATCATTAAACTATACGGTCCATGCGGGATAATAGCCTGGCCGCGTCGAAGAGAAAGAGTTGCATGCAGATGTCGTTCATACCATTTCTGATTTTTGTTTTATTTTATATAAGTTATTATCACACAGGGGCTAGAGATGACTTTTTCCGAATAAGTTCAACACACACGGACACAAAATATTATTAAGATGGGTTGGTGTGCGTGTGAGTGTTACACATATCACAGCGGGGGAATCTAAAACTGTGTCGTAAAACAATAACATTTACACATTTACTTGCACCGTTTATCGACAATTAACTTCATTATATTAGCAGTTTTGTTCGTTCGTTTGGTTTTTGGGGGTCTGACGGGGTTTACGCTTCCCATTACACGCTACCTCGCATCATCAATCACATCTGCGTCTTGTACGAAGCTGGTGAAATGAGGCGTAATCGGTAGAGAGTAAAAAGCAACAACAACAACATTAACATGAAAAATCGGAAAGGTTAAATCTTATGTAACTTTGTGCTTCCTCTTCTTCCTCCATCTCGCTCGCCATCGGCGATGCCCGGGAATAATCAATCGATAATGGAACTGTTGCTCAGCTATTGGAAATTTGTTTGCCTATCTAAGACGACGGCCTGCACAAATGCAGTCGGCGAGTGTTTGATGATCTGATTTATTACAAAATAGGCTTAATGGTGGTTATGGTTTTACACGAACATATTTGCCGAATGCATTCGTTTTGTAAAAATGTTATCTTTTGTTTAAATGCTGTAACAGAAGATTCATAAATTTTGCCTCCATGGTACCGGCTTCCCTCGTGTGTGCCTGTGTCTGTTATTTGTTTCCGGTTTCTTCATCGGCATCATTTTAAATGGTTTGTTTTTCGCTCATACTCATTTTTAAAGGTGATGTATTATTAACAAATTATCTGACAAATTGTTTTTGAAATGATTTAATACTTATGTTTTAAAATTTACAGTTAAATGGTCGATTAATGTAATGTTAGATAATGTGATTAATATTAATTGAAAGAGTGTAGTTAACATTTTCGGAAGTTTGTCATTATAAGTAATATAGGGTAAAGTCGGGCCTCAGGCATCTCGCTAACATTATAGGCTATATTTTATGATTTGTGAGATATTATAAAATACCTATAGTCCGCCGAGAAGTTTTACGTGGCTACATATATACATGGACCCAAATTATACATTTTCAACTACCATGAACCCAGAATACCAAATTATGGCCAGTTCGATTGAAAAATGCAAATGTAGCTGTACCAAAAAGGTGTACCATATATTTTCAATACTAATACGATACTAGGGGTAGTATCCATGTATCGGAAAATTAAAAGCTCTATCTTAATTATTGATATATCAACCGTGATTTCAAGTTGAATCACCGATTATAATTTACGTTTATACTACAGGTGTCGCTGAGAAAGTATTTTAAAAAATCCCGGTCCTTGGAAAAAATATTGTCTAAAAATCCACCATTCACGCTTAGGAGGTCCTTGGGAAAATTTTTTGTTCAAAAATTTTTCGGGTGGTCCATGGAAATATATTCCCTAAACAAGTAAAAACTTTTCCAAAATCTCTAGAATATCGAATAACCCTGAATCTTGAGATTATCCTTTAAAAAACCTTTTCGAAATTAATTTAGGTGACCCTTGGAAAAATATTTGTTAATAATACAAGATTCGTGCTGGGAAAAATATTTTCTAAAAATCCATGCTTATTCCGATCCTGGGCAATATTTCGTGATAGCTGTACCCTTTTGACCGATTAGAGGTCAACTGCAATTCTTCCTTACACTGACTTATTTTCCGCATATTACTAACATTCAGTACAGTCATTTTAATTACTTGTCCATATTCCCTTCACCGTGGGTTGTGTTGTGATGTTCGGCTTATAATTGTGGCATATAGAATGACTTAAAAAAAGAATAAAAATAAGTTTCGGTCCACTTCATCCCAAAATTATTATGTGATCATCACCGAAAATTACAGGTGTTGTCATTGACCATAACTGGAAGCTCATGGAAAGCGATCAGCGCTATATTTTCGCCCTCCAGTGTGGTAATGGATTAATAAATAATATCTGAAAACATAAACACCTGTAAATATTTTCCGTGTAACCCCACATCCGAGTACATACGACAATATAATTGGTGTCAATTTAAAGGCGAACCACTCCTATTGGATATACTATCAACATCTCGGCTTGATGACCTTCAGGAGTAAATATGTACGCCATAGAATACAAATTTTGTTTCCACACAAAAGTTAGAGTCCATTTGACACGCTAAATATTAACCGATCTTTATCAAATTAGGTATGCTTATTCTTTGGCTCGATTCCCTTCTCCTTGTGAAAATTCGCGAGGTTTGCATTAATTTTGACCAGAAAATCAAACAAAAATAAAGTTTTTTTTCCATTTCATCTCCTCAATATTAACCGATCTTTGCCAAAAACATTACGGGTTTTCATTGGGCAGAACCCATCCTACATGCACAATTTCGTGAAGATTGGTCCATAACTGTGACCTGCATCGTGTTTACAAATTATAATGGACAGACGGACGGACGGACACACATGCCTAGATCGACTCAGCTAGTCGAGATATGACGATCGGTATACTTAAAGGTGGATCTAGGACCAATATTTCGCCGCGTTATAAACTTTTGGGGCTGCACAAAGCTATAATACCCTGGCAACATAGTTGTGTAGGGTATAAAAATCTACGTCTACAGCTCCGATGGTTTATGTGAAAAAACTTACGACTATAGCTCCAATGGTCCTTGTGAAAATAATCTATAAAATTTCCAGGATAATCCTCAGAAAATATTCATTAAAAATCAACGCTTATAGCTGATGTTGTTATTGTTAAAATATTCCTTAAAAGTCCGCGCTTTAGCCAATTAGGCCTTGGAAAACTATTCGTCAAAAATTCACTCCTATAGCTGAGGAGATACTTGGAAAATATTTTTTAAAAATCCACACTTTTAACTGATATAATCCTTGACAAAATATTCATAATCTACGCCTATAGTTAACTGGGTTCTTCGAAAAATATTCTTCAAAAATGTGTGCCTATGGTTGAAACAAATATTTTTTTTTTAAATCCACGCTTACGCCTTGAAAAGAATCTTTAAAAGTCACGTTTATATTTGGGGTGGGTAAAAAATATTCTTAAAAAATCCCCGCTTATAGCTAGGGTGGTCCCTGGGAAATATCCCTTTAAAATCTATGCCTGTAGCTGAGATGGTCCTTTGGAAAAATATTCATTCAAAACTTCTGGCCTTCAGACCAGCTGGTCTTTGGAAAAATATTCTTTAAAATCCATGCCTAAAGTTGATGTGGTCCTTTGGAAAAATATTTATTCGAAACTTCAGAATTTCAGATCAGGTGGCCTTTGAAAACATATTCTTTAAAAATCCATACCTATAGCAGAAGTGGTCTATGGAAAATATTCCTAAAAAATCCATGCGTAAATTAAAAAAAAAATTAAATACACGCTTATAGCTCAGGCGGTCCTTAGAAAAATAATCTTTAAAATTCCACGCTTATAGCTCAGATGGAGGTGATCCTTGGAAGAACATTCTTCAAAAATCCACGCTTGTTGCTGAGGCATTCCTGTTAAAATCCCATACATTTAGCTATGATGATCCTTGAAAAAATCAAAAACATTTTTTTTCAAAAACAGTCCAGAAGATTGTTAAAAAAATTCGTCCTGTAGTTGATAATTGTTGAAAACGGAACTACGTTCCCTGAGAAAAAAGGTAGGTTTGGCTAGAGTATTACGATGTACAGTGTTTGTTTCTAATTGGGCACTTTCTATGAGATTTAGGAGTGGACCAATATCCCTCTCCTCAGTAAATCTCTCTAAGAGTTTTCGTGTGAACTAGCCTTTTTGTCGAATTAAAATTATTTGAATAGGTCCGAGCTTGTTATACCCCCTCCATCATGCGCACATTTGAACATGTCGTTCAGGATAGCGACCTATGCCATGGTAATTTTTTTGGTAGGAATATTTGGCTTGGCACCCAATAAAAATCAAATTAGAGCAAATTCCCTTTAACAACGCGCTAGTAACAACGAAATACCGAATAGAAGGGTACGGTAATATGGGGTCTATAATGGTAGAATAATGATAATTTTCGGTAGGAAGAAGAATTGACAATCCAAAATATTCCCCTATATAACCAGTAAGGAAAGTGGTAAAGTCGGGTATATTCAACAGATGACTCGCATTTTTAAAGGACCAGTAAAATGAAATTGGATTCATAAACATGTCATTCTGCAACCGATACTAAATTTTTCATTTGGTCAGATATAGAAGATATAGAACCGAATTCAGGAAACTTAACACACATCATTCTAGACCTAATTCATTACGCTGTGCCAAATTTCGTGCAAACTGAAATATATTAAGAGACTTTGGTATATAATTTACCTTAAATCGGACAAAAATATATATGAGAGCTATATCTAAATCTGGACCGATTTTCAGGAAACTTAGCACACATCATTCTAGACCTAATTCATTACGCTATGCCACATTTCCTGGAAATCGAAAGATATATAGAGACTTTGGTGCACCATTTACATTAAATCGGACGAAAATATATATGGGAGCTATATCTAAACCTGAACCGATCTTCAGGAAACTGTACACACATCATTCCAGACCTAATTCATTACGCTGTGCCAAATTTCTCGCAAATCGAGAGATATATAGGGACTTTGGTGCACCATTTACATTAAATCGGACGATACTATATATGGGACCTATATCTAAAACTGAACCGATTTTTCCCAATTTCAATTGGGTTCGTCCTTGGGCCAAATAAGTGAGCTATGTCAAATTTCAACCAAATCGGATCATAAATGCGACCTTTTCTTTCTTTACAAAAATACATGGACAGACGGACATGCGTAGATCGACTCAGAAAGTGATTTTATGCATATTCTCAAAAGGAACCATGTGTCTATCTCGTTTCCTTTTGCCTGTTACAAACATATGCACAAAGACATAATACCCTGTACCACAATGTGGTGAAGGGTATACAAATGGGAGCCGATGGACCCATATATCCCTTATTTAATACCAGAAAAACGCTTAGAGCTCAGTTGGTCCCACACACAATTTTTGTTTTAAACCTGTTGGTGCCGGAAAAACTCTCCTTTAAAATAGCACCCTTATATCATCAAGTTCAATACCAACGATTCTAGGAGTATTACAAATTTGAATGAAAAATTTCAATGTTCTATGGTCCTCCCATCATAATCTTCCATACCTTAAATGAGTGGGAGCATTGCTCCCGTCATATCTGTCTAAGTTTTTTTTTTTTAATTATGGAAATTTATGCAAAACATTTGCTTCTAGATTTAAAAATTCTGAAACATCGATGTACATCCATCATTCTAGGGAAAGTTTTTAGACCTATTTTGTAATATTAACTATTTAAATAAATTACAGAAAACATTTCCTTATTCAGAATAAATTCAGTATTTGTAAACATCTGTGGCATATGTTAGTGAAACTTCTATTTCTCCATAAAGTTCATTCACCGCCGGTGTATCACTGTAAGATTACTTCCTTGTTCCGCATATAATCACCTACCAAACACCTCTCATAAATATTTGTAGTTAATTCTTTGTAAATATCATAATAAATATTTATAACATAAATAATTCAAATGAAAATCTAAATCATGACAATGGCTATTAGATGAAAAACAAAATATTGTTTTCCTCAATTCCGCTGATACAAATTCTACAACATACATATGTATATAAGTATGTCTACTTAGGTTAAACTGACACACAACATATTAAGTCGTTAGCAGTTCCTCTGGAATGGGGAAGTTAGTTTTTTTTTCATTTCCACAAAATTGGCGTTTTCTAATCTGATTTCTGAAATGAATTCTTAAATATGAACATCCGTTAAAGCAGCAGAAAACAAATTAATGCTATAAATAATTTATTCTACATTGCATAGTCTAAGCTCGTAATTTAGTTGGTCTATTAAAATTTAGAACCATTCTTACAAAATATATATCTTAAGGGTATCAACGATTAATTAAATTTTTGGCAAAAAAAAATTGTTGGCAATTGAAATCGAATCAAAACAAGCGGACGTCTATAGCATTAGGTTTTTGTTTACTTTTTGGCTTTATTTCAGTGCCAAATTACTGGCAAATTAAATTTTGAAATTACTCCAAGTCATACCTACAAAGTATTATACACTTGGCAGCAGGGTTCTCTTGGAGCGGGGCAGATAAAATATGTTAATTTTATGTAAATTATTTGTTTATTTTGGGGTTTCTTTGGCTAAGATTTGTGTATTTTTTTTTTTTTTTTTGGTCAGCAGTAAAATACCGAAATAATAATACTGTATACTAAGTAAAAAGGTCAGAGTTGGAATGGGTCGATTAAGGGATACCCTACATTTCAAGGGATTTTTTAAAAAATATATTTCCAAGGATCACCTAATTTATTGGCGTGGATTTTTCAAAGAATATTTCCAAGGACTATCTGAGCTATAGACATGGATTTATAAAAAACCAGTAAAGAAAGTTGTAAAGTCGGACTGGGCCGATTATATGATACCCTCACCACTTTGGGTATATTCTACATATTCTCCTAACAGACGACGACTTTTCGAAAGAACATTGACATGAAATTGAACGAAAAATATAAGGACTTTGGTGCACCATTTACATTAAATCGGACAAAAAAATATATGGGAGCTATATCTAAATGTGAACCGATTTTTATGAAACTTAACACAAATCACTCTAGACTAGAGATGGTATTTACCGGGTAAATACCCAAGGGGTGGGTAAATACCGGGTAAATACCCATTTGCGGGTATTTATTTGTGTATTTACTATATTGAATCGGTAATACAACATCTTACACCCAATTTCCAGGTTTCTGTTATCAAATCGATTTGAAATGGAAAGTTTTACGATACTTTAAAGACGTGGGTAAATACCCGAGTTTTTACCCAAAAATTGGGTATAAACTCATTAACTGCGGAACCACTTGACATAGGCGGCCAAAATTGTGCATACATGTTTTAATGTCAAAGCAAATATAGAAGTCCAAAATGGGGTCCCTGGGTCCAAGTTTTGATATAGCCCCCACATAACCGTATCTCCCGATTTAAGATATTTTTTGTCTATAGGACACATGTTACAACCAAATTGGCTGTAATTTCGCACAGAGTGTTCTTTTTGGGTACCAAATGTTCATGCAAAAATTTATGTATGTAGGTCCACGTTTACTGGTAGTCCCCATACAAAGGTACCCCTATTTTGAGTATTTACCCAAAAATTGCGTATAAACTCATTAACTGCCGAACCACTTGACATATGCGACCAAAATTTTTCATACATGTTTTTAATTCAAAGCAAACATAGAAATTCGAAATGGACTTAACTTAATAAAACCGTACGAATATATATATGGGAGCTATATATGAATCTGAACCGATTTTCACGAAAATTAACACACATCTTGCTAGCCTTAATTCAGTACGCTATGCCAAATTTGGTGCAAATCAAAAGGTATATAAGGACTTTGGTGGACCATATACATAAAATCGGACGAAAATATATATGGGAGCTATATCGAAATCTAAACCGATTATCGCGGAATCTCACCTCTTATCATTATTCAGTACGGTATGCAAAATTTCGTGCAAATCGAGGGATATATAGGGACTTTGGCGCACTATTTACTTAAAATCGGACGAAGATATACATGGGATCTATATCGAAGTCTGAACCGATTTTTATGAGACTTAACACACATCACTCTAGACTTAATTAGTACGCTATGCCAAATTTGGGGCAAATCGAAAGATATATAAGGACTTTGGTGCACCATTTAACTTCAATCGGACGAAACTATATGGGAGTTATATCTAAATCTGAACCGATTTTCATGAAACTCAGCATACATCATTCTAGGCCAAATACATTACTCTGTGCAAAATTTCGTGCAAATCGAAAGATATATAGGGACTTTGGTGCACCTTTTACGTAAAATCGGACGAAACTATATATGGGAGCTATATGTAAATCTGAACCGATTTTCACAAAACTAAGCTCACATCATTCTAGGCTTAATTCATTACGCTGTGCCAAATTTCGTGCAAATCGAAAGATATATAGGTTCCTTGGTGCACCATTTACCTTAAATCCGACGAAAATATATATGGGAGCTATATCTAAATCTGAACCGATTTTTCCCAATTTCAGTATGGTTCGTCCTTGGGCCAAATAAATGATCTGTGCCAATTTTCATCCAATTCGCATGAAAAATGCGAACTGTACTTTATTAACAATTTAACATGGACAGACGGACTGACGGGCATGCATAAATCGACTCAGAAAGTGATTCTATGCATATTCTCAAAAGGAACCATGTGTATATCTCGTTTCCTTTTGCCTGTTACAAACATATGCACAAAGACATAATACCCTGTACCACAGTGTGGTGAAGGGTACAACAATTGGGGCTATAGGCGAACAATTTTTAAAGAATATTTTTGTGATTTAATGACCATCTGAGGCTTGGATTGTTATAAAATATTTTATCAAGGACCATTAGGAATTTTTTAAAGAAGCACCAACACAAGGCGTAGATTTTTTAAAGAATATTTCTTAGGGTCCAACACAAGGCGTAGATTTTTTAAAGAATATTTCTTTAGGTTCAACACAAGGCGTAGATTTTTTAAAGAATATTTCTTTAGGTTCAACACAAGGCGTAGATTTTTTAAAGAATATTTCTTTAGGTTCAACACAAGGCGTAGATTTTTAAAAAATAGTTTCGAAGACAAGATATCTTTTTTGCTATAACCATATAATAATTTACATAAAATTGGTCCAATACCACCCCCAACATTCAGTGTAGGGTATAAAACAATAAATATACCCCCACACACACACTGCACTGCAATTTCAAGATTTAATTCAATTTGCAAAATTTCTGACCCTGACTGCTATTGCTCTTCTATTCAACACAACGCCCCGCATAAATAAACTGGGCGATGAAAAAACATAAATCGCCTAAGCACTTTTTTACGGATTTTTCGCTGATTGTTTGTCTTTTGCATTAAAGATTTCGAAATATTTCTATTTTGTGTATATTTATGTCTTTGGATGTGGCCAATGGTAATAAATAAATATTTTTGCAATTGTTATTATTGCAAAAAATAACCCAGAGTAATGCTCTGAGACACAGCACATGGAGGCCATGGACACAACATATATTGTATGCATAATTGGGTCAGTTTTTTTATGGAAGATAGCGGTATAGGGTATTTAGACAAACAGTGAAATTACCAAAAAATATATATCAATTCAATTATAGCTAGTTGAGTGCATTTACACATCAGTTGTGATATATTATTTTTTATTGAAATGAAAGCATAAGAGATGACAAAACCCGAAGAAAACCGCAATGATGACAATTTGCAAGTGACTGACTCCGGCTGATGTTATGAAAATTCATTCATTCATTTTTTTCCTTTTTGTTGTAGTACATAATATTTCACTTATTCATGTTTTGTTTGCATTTATTCATAATGTAAGTGAGTGTGTTGTGCCATATTGAGCCGCTGCTGCTAGTGTTAAAAGTCGGGAATGACATGAAAACAATGACACTACATGTTTGTGTCTTAAGTCTTTTGTTTTGTGCTATTGCTGTTGTTTCACTTACTTACACATCGTGCAGCTGCAATCATATCTATGTCATATGGTATCAAAAAAAAAAAAGCAATTGATCTACTTTCCCACGATTGCATCGATAATTCCAAAAATAGAGATGGTAATTTCATCATTTTATTTTATTTTTCAATTAAGATGGTTAATATGTATTTTTATGGATTACTTATATTTACACCCTTCACCACACTGTAGTAAAGGGTATTATGTCTTTGTGCATATGTTTGTAACAGGCAAAAAGAATCGATGGTTCCTTTTGAGAATATGCATAGAATCACTTTCTGAGTCGATTTACGCATGTCCGTCTGTCCGCCCGTCCATGTATTTTTGTTAACAAAGTACAGATCGTATTTATGATCCGATTTGGATGAAATTTTCCACAGTTCAGTTATTTGGCCCAAGGACGAACCCTATTGAAATTGGAGAAAATCGGTTCAGATTTAGATATAGCTCCCACATATAGTTTCGTCCGGTTTTAGGTGAATGGTGCACCAAACTCCCAATATTTGTTCGATTGAAACAAAATTTTGCAAAGAGTATTGAATTAGGTCTAGATTGATGTATGCCAAGTTTGTTTAAAATCGGTTCAGATTTAGATATAGCTCCCGTATATAGTTTCGTCCCATTTTAGGTAAATGGTGCACCAAACTCCCAATATTTGTCCGATTGGGACAAACTTTTGCACAGAGTATTGCATTAGATCCAGACTGCGAAGTTGTTTTACATCGATTGAGATTTAGAAATAGCTCCAATATATAGTTTCGTCCGATAGCGAATGCTATTGAGAAAAATATGATGCGTGATAAGGTTTGTTGAAATCGGTTCAGATTTTGATAGGGGTTATGGTTACTCAATTAGGTCCATGTGTTTATATATAGTTCCCGTACATAATTTTACTCGATTTTATACAAATTGTACACCAAAGAATCCAAGTCTGTCCGTTTGACATGCAATTTTTCATTGATTTCAGAATGGTATGTTTATGGGTGTTTTCAATTGGTTCAAATATTTATTTAGATAGCACATTTAATTTCGCCCGATTTCATCTCAATGGTCCTCCAACGATTAGATATTAACATGTCTTGCATGTACCCAAAGAGGTGAAGGGTATCATATAGTCGGCCCGTCCGACTTTTGAACTTTCCTTGCTGGTTTTTTAACAACTTAGGTAATAGAGAGTTTTTTGCTGGTTTTTCCACTAAAAGATCCAATTGCAATTATTGTGAAAAAGTCCAATATAAGGCGTGGATTTTTTAAAACAATATTTTTAAAAGACCAATACAAGGCATGGATTTTTTTAAAGAAAATTTTTCTAAGATCCAACATAAGGCCTGGACTAAAAAATATTTTTTAAAGACCCACACGGGGCCTGGATTAAAAAAAAAATATTTTTTAAAGACCCACACGGGGCCTGGATTAAAGAAAATATTTTTTAAAGACCCACACGGGGCCTGGATAAAAAAATATTTTCAAAGACCCACACGGGGCCTGGATTAAAACAAATATTTTTTAAAGACCCACACGGGGCCTGGATTAAAAAAAAATATATTATTTAAAGACCCACACGGGGCCTGGTTTAAAAAAAAATTAAGGATCAACACAAGGCGATTGTGAAATCTAAAAAGATCCCAGACAATTTTGTCAACTACGCAATATGCAATACAATCGAGCTCTCGATCTGTAGTTGGAAAAATCCTTAAGGGAATGAAAGCCTTTGACGAGTATATTAAGAACGCAGAAGCACTAATTCGCATAATGTCCAGTTTTTGAGTTATGGCGTGATGCTGGCAACTCTAAAGTTAATGTAGAAACAGTTTTATATTCTTGTTTGCGGTTATAGAAATAATTTTTAGAGATAACAAATCTTCGGTCGAAACAAATGAGGAATATTTTTGTAAAACATACTATTCTTCTATCTCGGATCCTTTTGAGATTTTCCTCTTTCTTGAAAAAAGAGCATAGCAAAATAATTTTACTTACTTGTATTTCCAATTCAAATTATTTGTGCATACTGGCATTTCATTTCTGTAATTATTCAAATTAACGATGTAGTTAATATTAATATGAGGTAATAGTGTTTTGTTTATTTAGAAAATAAAAAAAACCTAATTGTGGCGCTCCTAAAATGTATTAATTAATGTGGGTTAAAACAAACACATAACAACAAATAGTTATTTAATAAATGAAAATCATTAACACATCTCCAAAAGAGATAATGATGAGGGTTTTCTATTTGTGACTGATGTGATGGCAAGCACAAAAATTAAAATTGACATAACTGCAGCAAATAATTACGTGCCGCTTAAAACATGTTATTGGGTCAATGTTATATTACAGTTATTATATAATAAATAGTACTCCCAAAGAAATTTTGTATTTCCTAAAAATATTCTCAAACCCTATCAAAATATCTTCCGTCTATGAAAACATTTAATATGAAATGTTAAAGGCTTAAACCCTAACCCACTACCGATCATCCTCCAGACAAAACCCTTCACCATGTGTTATGCAGCAGTGTCTGTACACTGTAGGACACTATAGGAAATGGGGTTAAACCATGAAAATGGCTATTATTAAAAACTGGAAAACCCATTTTAATATTTAACACATCTATGAGTAGTAAGAATGTAGGTCCAAAATTTCAATGAGAAATATATTGCGATAACAACAGACGGACATGACATAATCGATGTATTCTGGGATCTGCAACGGATATTTCGATGTATTGCAAAATGAAAAATTTCATTACACTCCTCCCTATGGTGGATCTCCTATATATGTAGGTGTCCTCGCATTAAAAGTCGAGGGTATCGCTACAAGCACGCATGGATCTGAGTTCACCAGCGGTGACTGAAATACGAGTGTAATACCAACATAACTATCTGATTGCTAAGCTCATGACAAAAAGAAGCAGCTATCCGGAGGAAAAAGTAAAAGAAGTGCGAACAGCAAACTGATGCTCGGAAGGATAAGCCTGACCTTCTACTTTCCTGGAAGCGGCGAAGATGATTAGGTCTCCGGAAGAGCAGACGAATTTCAAAGCGAAAAAGAGCAGATATAAAGAGAAAGCTGAACCAACCCAAATATATAGATCGAGGGCGGCGAAGCTGGCGATACATCGGAATCATTCGTAAAGACCGGAAATATCAAAAGAACTAACAAAATAAATAATTAATAATGAGCCGCCAATTTTTGCCAAGATTGTAAGGAGGCGCTATAGAGACTATGCTATAAAGACCTCGACAAGAAAAGGGAGTCCAATAAATTTAAAAAGGAGTCCCAAAAGGATGTGGTACATGCAGTCAATAACATGATAATGAAACTCCTGTTGCAAGGAGAGGAACGCATCAATCTGGATAGCTGCGAATTCAAGGGTGATTATATACTGCTAGAATTGGTGTCCTCATTGTCTCCATAAGCGAGACAATCAAAGTCAAGGCGGTGAGGTAAAGTTCCATTAATCAACTTAAAAAGGCAACGGTCTTCGTCAGAGGATGAGCCCACATGTTCACGTCAGAACGCACGGTCGAATTATTTACTCTACAGGAAAAGACACTGCTAGAAAAGAAGTAGAAAGTCTTCCACAGGAAGGAAAACGAAGAAGGATCTCTCCTTGTGATAGGCTTGAATAGGTCTTCAATGAAAAATCTACGTCTGTCTGTTTCAAGATTGGAAGAGCAAGGATTGAAGAGTAGGATGGCACAAAAAGCTGCGAGGGAGAAACAAAACTGAAGACGGCAACAATGGAGCTGATGGAAAAATTAGATAAAGATCAAATAATTATTGGAATAATACAGGAACCATGATACAGGAACAGCCATTGCCGAAACACATATTCTTCCGAAACATGTCAAAGGCCAATTGGGTAAAATTCGGAAGGCTGTTCAAAGAGAGGAAACAATAGTGAAGTCCTTCGAGAAATGAAATTTGCGTTCGAAAAACAGTGGGGAGATTCTGAACAAAGAGAAAGTGGTCCGCAGCTTTAAAATAAATAACGTCACAAAAAAAAATATATAGTATAATGGCAAAACTTCCACGCTAAGCGAAAAGAATACAACTAAATAACAGGAACAGCTAAAGTCAACCCCTGGAAATCTTCTGTTAGTATGAATAAATCTCCTGATATTATACATTTTTTTCAGCAGAATTGTAAGTCGGCATTTCAGACTTTTGTAATCTAAATGTGGAATGTATTTTGATTACAAATTATAGTGAAAACTCAATATTGCCAAACTAAGAGATAGGTCTGGGCCACACTTATAATAACCTCACAATGTAGGGCATGTTAATTATTCAGTTTCAATCATGCTTGCATTTTTCTTTTAAAATTCTGAAAGAGACCTTATCTATACTAATCTATACTAAAAAAAAGAGTAAAGTGATTGACTGACTGACAGACTGACTGCTTTAACGATTCATCAACCCCAGAAGAAACGACTGAAGCTAGAATGTTGAAATTTTGGGTAAGGGTCACTCTTAATCCAAATGTGAAAGACAAAGCTGAGTTTTTTGGAAATTCGTACTAGAACGGTACGAACAGTACTAAAATACTAATAAATAAAGTACTAAATATGACACCATTTGCATTTGGCGAACCGGTAGAGCTAGAACTCTTAAATGAGGGTCACTGATGGAGTTTACAATAGATAGATAGCAAAGGAGTTTTTTGGACATTCGAACTATAAGTATGCCAAAAGTACTAATTTTGGTACAATTTCGTAGCATGTAAATGAATAGAGCTAAAATCTCGAAACTTGAAAAGCGAATTAGGATTGCGATGTAGGGTCTATTTAAGGAGCTGGAATCATGAAATTTGAAATTAAAATTATCGACGGAGTGTAGAATTGGGATATGTACCTAGTTTTGGAAATTTGTTACTTATGTGTACGAAAAGTACTAAATCGTACTATAATTGGTACAATTGAGATTTGGGTGAACCAATAGAGCGGAAAAAATTAAATTTGGAGTCAGGATCACTGCATGTGTGTAGGATTGGGGTCAGAATTCAGTTTAAAAAATTTATACTTATGGTTACTAAATGGTACTAAATTTGGTACAATTTGAATTTTTGGTGAACCAATAGAGCTAGAACCATGAAATTTGGAGTCAGGCTAACTGCTGAGGTGTAAGATTGAGATATGTAGGAAGTTTTAGAAATATGTACTAAATTTGGTACAATTTGAATTGTGAGTGAACCGATAGAGTTGGAATCCTGAAACTTGAATTTGGGATCACGGTGGGGGGTGTAGGTTTGTGGTATGCAGAGTTGGAATCCTGAAATTTTGATTTAGGATCACTGTGGATTGGGGTATGTAGGAAGGTTTGGAAATTGGTATTATGTACTAAATTTAGTACAATTTGATATGTGGGTGAACTGATAGAGTTAGAATCCTAAAATATGAATTTGGGACAAGTTTGGGGTTGTAGGATTGCAATATGTAGGAGGTTTTGGAAAAATTTTTGGTCAAAATTTTTGCTGATATAATTCGAATCTACACTGACTAAAGAATGTCTCTACAAAACGACAAAATTTCAAGTGAAAATCTCAAGAACTCTTAAAGATATATCCGATTTATTGTGTCAGCATCAAGTGACGGCTAAAGGGCTTCTCAAACTTTTAACGCGTTTTTCTCTAAACATTTTTTTTTTTGTGAATGGCGGGCACGATAACTCAAAAACTAATAATCCAATCGGTTCCAAATTTTGCAACGTTTCTCTGGGAGTGTATAGCTCTCGTATGAACTAGGATAAAGCCAATCGGTGAAGATCTTCCTTATTTTTTAACTTGGTTTTTGGTAAAAATTCGGCGATTTTCCAAAAATATTTTTTCAAAGGTCCATCATTTTGTTAATTTTAGAGCAAGGTCAATAATCCTAGTTCATACGGGAGCCAGACATGTACTCTTTCTAACACCGTTGGAATTTTCGGAATCCGATGTTCCAGTGAGGAGTTATCATGCCCGCCATCAAAAATAAGGAATTTTCTTTAATTACAAAAAACAACAACAAAACAATAACAACATTTTTTGTAAATTATTTTGTCTTCTCTTTTAAATCTTCAAATATATATGTGCAAAGTAACAAACCTTAACAAGCATTGGTATTGATTTACCAGCCCATTTAAAATCCTGAAAAATTAAAATCGAGAATGGGTGGGGTTCCCTTAAAATAAAATTCTATGTCAATTTACGCATGTCCGTCTGTTAAAATCAAGTATTTAAGATAGAGCTCTAAAATTTGGCAGATGAATTGCTCGTACTCCTAGGATGTTTGGTATTGCCCAATATTCGGTATTTTGGGCACGTTTTATAACCAAATTGGCTGTAATTTGGTATTTTGGATTATCAAAAGGCTGCAATTTGGCATGGAAAAGAAAATAATTTTACCTAACTAAAATTTTAATTTTTTGAAGATTTTATTTCCTTATGATATGATTTTTTTTAAATAGAGTTTCTTTATTTCATTTAAAATAGTGTAAATTTTAAATTGTACCTTTTAATAAAAAAATAATATCCTATCATAACCTCCAAAAAATCGAATCAGGACTACAACCAATATAACGATCTTATTTGCTCTACATTTCGAAAACCACAAAACTACAAAAATCCAAAAGATTTCTGTTACAGTTTTCTGTTACGATTACAACAACATCGCTGGCAACAGCAACAAATAATAATGACCATAAACAACAGAAAAACCGGGTTTCCACAGCAGACTGCCTTAACAGATCAACAAACTGTATGAAATTCAATGGATTTAAGAAAAACCAAGCAACCAACAACAAAAAGTAAATACAAAAGCAAAATAAAAAGAGTGAATGACTACTTGAGGGGGATGTTTGGTTGGTAAGATGGATGGATTGCTGGGTAGCTGGCTGGTTGGATGAATATATGGTATGGTATGGCTTATTATGGAGCGATAAGGTATATGCCGGGGGTATCTGCGTATTCATTTATAGTAAACACACAAGACGTTAACATTATAAGCTACGACGCTGGCGCTAACAACTAACATGGCTTAAACTAAATCAAGTTGTGGTTGTTCAGAAGCAGTGGCAGAGCTGTTACAGCGCATTTATGGTATGTTGACGATTGAATGTGTGCGAGGGGGAGGGGTGAAGCTTAATGCAAGAAAATTGTTTAGTAAATAGTTGGCCTGATGGCAGTGGCAACCACCGCAATACAAATTAACAGCTCCACCACAAATCGAAGTAGCAGCGGTAACAGCAGCAACGGCAGTAAGCTACCATAGCTGGCCTATACCACTCTTACTTGCCGATGTAGTTACATAGGACGCAGGCGGTTTTCATACGATCAGTTTCTTAATGAAACGCAAACGATGCAGACGCATTGAAACGGGGAAATAAAAAATAAAACTGTTGCAAAAAAATAAAGTAGTTGATTCAGACATAAGAGGAAAACATATTGAAATATTTTTTTTGGAAATTAAATTGTTGGCGGTTATTTTCGATAAACCAACAAAATAATAATAAGGAAGCCAACTTGTGAGTGTTTGAACCAAGTCAATTAATTAAAAAATTTAACTTCCTGTTCTTTGGATATTTCAAAAGTAACAGAACAGAGTTCAACAATTTTGTGGAAATACATCATCGTCACAGCTACTAGATTGGATTTATAAAAAATCGAAGAAATTTTTTAAGTGAAATATTCATAAAAAAGTGAAAATAAACCAAACTCCCAAAAAAATAAAAATTGGAAAAAATTAGAAAATTTTCAATAACAACAACTGCCTGCCAACAAGTTTTGTGAAATTTACTGTGAAATTTTTCTTCTTCTGTTTTTTGGTTGATTTGAATTGAATTTCTTTTTTCATTTCAAACGTGCGTGTAATAAGTCTGTGTTTGTTTGCGGAGCGTTAATGTTTTGAGGTAAGTTTGCCAAAAAGCCTCAAAAAAAAAAAAACAAAATATCCATTTCATGGCAAAAAAACAAAAATAAATATTTTTTTAATTAAATGAACATTGAAGCGTTTTAAAATAAAAGTGCCAAAGAAAATTGTTTGATTTTACTGAAAACGTCATGCAATATCGAAATTATTATTTTCACAAAAATTAAACGTTAAGTGGCTGTGAAATACTAAGTGGAGACATTGGCGTACCTGATATAGTTTTCTAGCGGATTTCAAAATTTTTGAGTGCAAAGACAATTTTTTAGCGAAATCTCTCTTAACATACATTTTGTAAAAATCGAAATATTTGTGGAACTCTTAAACGTCACTCAAAGCCTTAGCCATCGATATATGCCAGGGGCTGATGAACTCTTAGTCACATAATATTCTCAACTCAAAATCTCCATTTAATTACAATACAACACGATCTGAAGAGATCATGAAAGCTTCTCAAAGGAAGAGTTACATTTTTTTCTGTAAATTCGAAGGATATGGTTTATTCAAATTTCAAGGATAATTCCTATCTCCTAGGTACATTGCAAAAAAAAGTCTAAAAGTTTTATTGAGTAAAAAAAAAAATCTTCCAGTCACATCAAAATATCACATTAAACACTCCACTAAATTGCAATGCAATTTGAAGAACTTATCAAAACTTCTCGAGAGTCCAAGGCCTTTAATATGCGAGGCTTTTTTAATATTTTTTCCGAGGCTCACCAAGGCGAGGATTTTTTAATAGATTTTCCCAAGGCCCAACCCATACGTTGATTTTTATATGCATTTTTTCAAATCCTATTCCAGACTTGCACTTTAGTAATTTTTTTTTCCAAAGCCTAACCTAGGCGTGGATTATTTTAAAGATTCACCAGATGTGAATTTTTAAATATTTTTCCCAAGACCCAGAAAGACGTGAATTCTTTTACATATATATTTGCTTAAGGCCTATCCCAATCGTCGATAAAGATTTTTTCCATGGACTGTATTTTTTAGAATAATTTTTTAGTACCTCTCTCAGGCTTCTATAACTTGATTTTTTCCACATGCTCCACATGGCTTCGCTTATTTAAATAATTTTTGCCAAGGCGTAGACTATTAACATATTTTTTCCAAGGTTCCACAAGGCGTGGATTATTTAAAGAATTTTTTCCAAGGCTCCACAAGGGGTGGATTATTTTAAGATTTTTTTCAAAGGCCTATGCCAGTCGTGGATTATTTACAGAATTGTTTATAAGGCCTATTCCAGGCTTGGAAAGAATTTTTTTCAAGGCCTATACCAGGCGTGGATTATTTAAAGAATTTTTTCAAGGCTCCACAAGGCTTGAATTATTTAATTTTTTCTAAGGCTCCAAAAGGGGTGGATTAGTTAAAGTTTTTTTCCAAGGCTGGATTAGTTAATGTTTTTTTCCAAGGCTTCACAAGGCGAGGATTATTTTAAGATTTTTTTTTTAAAGGCCTATGCCAGTCGTGGATTATTTAAAAAAATTTTTATAAGGCCTATCCCAGGCTTGGATTACATAAAGAATTTTTTCCAAGGCTCTACAAGGCGTGGATTATTTAAAGAATTTTTTCAAGGCTCCACAAGGCTTGAATTATTTAATTTTTTTCAAAGGCTCCAAAAAGGGTGGATTATTTAAAGAATTTTTTCCAATGTCTATTCCAGGCGTGGATTATTTAAAGTTTTTCTTCCAAGGCCTCCTCAGGACGTGGATTTTTGTAATTAATTTTTCCGATGGCTGTCCCAGGCGTGGATTATTTAAACATTTTTTTTCAAGGTCTATCCCAGTAGAGGATTACGTAAAGTTTTTCCTTCCAAGGCCTACGCTAGACGTGGGTTCTTGTAAATAACCATACATGGAATCTTGCAAATATTTTTTTCCGAGGCCTACACCAGACGAGAATTCTTGTAAAAAAGTATATCCAAGGCCTATACCAGCTGTGATTTTTTTAAGGAACTATACTAGTTTTGGATTATTCAAATATGTCTTCCAAGGCCTATCGTAGGTGTGGATTACTTAAAGATGTTATTTAATGTCTGCACCAGGCTTTGATTCTTGTAAATATTTTTTTCATGGCTGTCCCAGACGTGGAATATTTAAAGAGGTCTCTTCGAGGCCTATCCCTAACTAGGTTGATTTAAAGATTTTTTTCTAAAGCACACACCAGGCTTGGACTCTTCTAAAAAAATTTTTTCCGGGGCCTACACCAAGCGTTGATTCTTGTAAAAAAATTTTGGCCAAAGTCTTAACCAGGTGTGTTTTTATAAAAGCCTATCCCTGTTATGGATTATTTAAACATTTTATCCAAGGCCTATTACTTACAGATTTTCCTTTAATGCCTGTACCAAATGTGGATTCCTGTAAATATTTTGGCCATGGCTGTCCCAGAGGTGGACTATATAAAAAGGAATTTCCTAGAAATATTCCCGACTAGGATTATTTGAAGATTTTTTTCCTAAGGATTTCTTCCTAACCCAAATTTTCCTAACCCAAATGTGATTTTTTATAAAGCTGTGGGTTATTTAAAGATTATGTTTAAAGTCTATCAAATGCATGGATTCTTTAAAATATTTCTTTTTCAATATTTTTTTCAAGACCAACCGCAGCCGTGAAGCATTCAAAGATTTTTTCGTATCCCAGACGTTTATTAATCTCAATAATTTTCCAAAAGCCTTCCCAGCCGTAGGCTATTTAATTTTTTTCCCAAGACATAGTGTGCATTATTAAAATAATTTTTTATTGACACTTTTTCTGAAATAGAATTACGAAATTTTGAGCATTTATCCGAGATTATTTGAACACCCCTTAAAACCCCAACTACGCCCATGTGTGTTTTTGAAGAAGCACCTTGCAATTGCAGTTTTTATTTTTTCTCCTCACAATTTTGCCAAATGGCTTCAAATCAAGAAAGTAGTTAGTCGTTAGAGGTTTTTTATATTTTATGCTCCAATTATTGGGAAATTTGTTGTTTTGTTTCTGTTTGCTCAAAAGTGTTGTTGCCATTATCGACTATTTCCACTGGTTGGTTGCTTACTCATCTATATAATTCATGGCAGGCTGTTTTTTGTTGCGCTTCTTCTTTTTTTATGAAATATGTGTATTTTTTCTCTTGATATGCATTTTTTTTTTCTTCTTCTCTCCTTGTTAAAATATGCGAATTAATGCCTATTTCATTTACTGTCAAGGCGAATGAAAAAAGAAGAGTTTTTACTTTCAGTTTGTGTGTGTTTGTTGTTGCATTTAAGGTGTGTGGTGTGCCAAAGTCTTTCATTTTCATTTCAAATCGATGAACATTCAATGGCGTAGTTTAGTTTGGGCAACAAATTTTAGGTCGGATAATATTTTTTCAAAATATACTTTTCTTTTTATCCTCTCAATTTCTAGTTGAAAGAACTAATATTTTTGTGATGAAATTTAAGAATAGTGAAGGGGATTAGCTAGGTAACTGTATCTCCTAGAAACACTGTCTACACTCCTAAGAGTCTTCTCTATGCCAATGTTGTAATAATTGGCAAAAGTGCATATGCTTTGAATTTATTTTGAAATGTTGAAAAAGGCAAACTTATGAAGGGAGATAAATGTTTTTGAAATTAAGCGGATTTTTAACAAAAGAAACTGGTTTATTCTCCACCAGGTGATGTCTATTCAAAATTGCATAAATCGGTTGCAAATTGCAGTCAATCAGCTTGAAAAACGGGACATTTGTATGAGGACTATTTTTGAACATTAACCTAAAATTAATAATTAATAGGTGTACCAAATAACACTAAAAATGGGGGGACCCCGCATATGTGTGTGCCACATTACAGCCACTATAATGGAAAAAGGCGACTATAATATTCAAAATACTGACAATAGAGCGCCAACCTTACATGAGGGACATGGACCTATATTGATAATTTTCACAATTTTTGTGGGCCCCTTGGCGCCAACCTGGCATGGAGACATGGGCCTATGTTGATAACTTTCACACTTTTTTGTGGCCCTATGAATATAGTTGATTAGGGACAATTATTACAAATAATTCTTATTACTTTTTATTTATTTAAGATTATTTTTTAGTTTCTATCATATGTCACCATACTTATATTGATTATATTTATTGTCCAATTTTAAATAGAATATCTTTCATGAAATCCAGTTTATATTAAATGAAAACAAAAGACTTAAGAAACAATCCTTGAAACGAAATACACACTCCACTTACAAATTAGGCTATACGATACCATACTTGGAAAAAAGCTTGTGGTACTCAAACTACTACAGGATTAAAATGCGTCCAATAGCCTTTTTCGTTAAATCGAGAACAATGTCAAGATATTTTTTGTGTGGTGGAAAACTTTTTTGACACTGACAATGCCAACAACTTTAAAACAATACCAAAAATTATCAAAGCCAGTTTTCTTTGGATATTATTTTAATTCATAATAAAAGTAAAAGTAAATGATATATATTCTCTGAGTTAAAATATTTTAATATTGTTTTTCTAATACAATAGGCTCCATAATTCAACAACAATGCATGTTATTTAATCTGAATAAAAATTCTTTATATTATTCTTTCGTTTTCGTTTTGACTATCTCTTGTTTTCTTGTTACTATGTAAATCAAGAAGAAATGTAAAAAAGCGAAAGTTTTTTTCTTTCTGGATCATAAATATTTTCTTTCCACTTTCTGAAAGTGTGTAAAAGAGAGACAAGTATCAAGAAACTCAAAATGAAATGAACAGTGTCACTAAACCATTGAACTCATTAAAATCAAAACGACAGCATGCAATGATCATGAACAACATCGGCAGCAGCAGCAGCAACAGCATCATCATCATCCTCTACGGGAGTGTCATTGCCAGTTGTCTGATTTTCTTCTTGCTCTCACACTCACTCCCGGTCTATGACTGTTGCTACGACAGTCCAATATCCATTGTCAACTTTGTAACAACTTTACAATAGACTCAGTGCCATATTTTATGGTCATGTCTTTCAAATAACACACACATCCTCACACACTCACCATCAATTATTGTTATAAATAATACCTGTTGACAAACTTGAAAAACAAACCGGCCTACGGCCAGAAATCTAAAACTCACATCAAATTTTAACAGTTTATAAAAAATTAAGCTGTTTCAACGGAAAAACTCAAAACATGTACTTTTTTTGAAAAAAGATATTAAAAAAGAAGTGTTGTTCACCTGTCGTCGTCGTCGTCATCATCATAATAACCGGCACAGCTATCCAAAAAGAAAATACATCATATTAAGGTGGAGTTGAAATGTCATATGCAAATTGGAGACAAATATTTCAAAGAAAATGAAAGTAAATGGGAGGAGATTTATTAAAACTTGAAAAATCGGCTGAAAATTTAATATTTTTTAAGAAAATTTCAATATTTCAATTATACAAATAAGTGGAAATAATAATAATGCAAAGACAATTAATCTAATATATTCAAAATCTCCATTATCAAAATCGCTGCTCTTAGAAGCTCTCATAATATCATAAGGCAAGGTATAATAAAAACAATTTTTTATTTGTATTTAATTCGAATCTACACTTATTCAAGAATGTCCCTATAAATTTTCAAGTGAAAATCTCAACAATTTCGAAAATATAGCCGTTTTATTGTGTTAGCATCAAGTGACAGCAAGAGGGCTTCTCAAACTTTAAATGCGTTTTTCTCCAAACAGCGTTTTTGGGAATGGCGGGCACGATAACTCAAAAACTAATAACCCAATCGATTTTGGGACGTTTCTCTGTGAGTGTATAGCTCTCGTATGAACTAGGATTAAGCCAATCGGTGAAGATCTTCCTTATTATACCCTACACAACTATGTTGTCAGGGTATTATAGCTTTGAGCAGCCCCAAGAGTTTCTAAAGCCGCGAAATATTGGTCCTGGACCCATCTTTAAGTATTTCGATTGTCATATCTCGAATAGCTGAATCGATCTAGACATGTGTGTCTGTCCGTCTGTCGGTTTGTCCATTATAATTTGTAAACCCGATACAGGCCACAATTATGGACCAGTCTTCACGAAATTTTGCATGTTGGATTGTGTTTTTGGTAAAGATCGGTTAATATTTACGGGATGAAATGGACCAAAAACTTTATTTGTGTCTGATATCCTGTTCCCTCCAGAGGCCGCAATTATGTTCCAAACGTCGTAAATTTTTACATGGAGAAGGGGATTGGGCCAAAGAATAAGCATTCCTGTTTTGATAAAGATCGCTCAAAATTTAGCGCGCCAAATGGACTCTGACTTTTGTGTGAAAAATTACAAAATTTGTATTCTATAGCGTATAGATTTACCCCGGAATGACATGGACCCGAGAAGTTGAAAGTTTATCCATGAGGAGTGGTTGACCTTTAAATTAATACCAATTATATTGTCGTATGTACACGGATGCGGGAGTTACACTTAAATATTTATAGGTGGTTACGTATTCATATATTATTTAGTAACACATTACCCCACTAGAGGGCGAAAATATAGCGCTGATCGCTTTGACATTTTCCATGAGAATCCAGGTATGATCAAGGACAACGTCCATAGTTTTCGATAATGATCAGATAATAATATTGGGATGAAGTGAACCGAAAACTTAATTTTTTGTATTATTTCGAGTCGATCACAACACAACCCACTGGAATCTGGACACGTAATTAGAAGGGCTGTACTGAATATTAGTAATATTTGTTGCCCTGTAGACGGCAAATTACGCGATATATTGCTCAGAATATAGAACCACATAAACTTATATTTTCGTGGAAGTTGTGTAGGGTATCATATGGTCGGCCCCGTCTGACCATACTGCTCCCCTCACTGGGTATTTAACTTAGTTTGTGGTCAAAAATATGCGATTTTTCAAAAAAAATTCAAAGTTCCGCCATTTTGTTAATATATGTGCAAAGTTACAAACCTTAACAAACATTGGTATTCATTTACCAGCCCCTTTAAAATCTTAAAAATAAAAAATCAATTTTTTTACAACCACAATTTTTCCAGTCTATTAAAATATTCTTTTAAAACCTACCCCTCTATAGATAGAGTCCCTAGAAAAATTCTTTAAAAATGTCAAGTCTATAAGAGTTTATTTAAATCTCCTATAGAGTCTATGATCCACGCCTTTGAAGAGTCCCTGAAATATGTTTTTTTTTACAAATCCACGCCTTTGAAGAGTCCCTGAAAAATGTGTTTTTTTTTACAAATCCACGCCTTTGAAGAGTACCTGAAAAATGTTCTTTTACAAATCCACGCCTTTGAAGAGTCCCTGAAAAATATTCTTTTACAAATCCACTCCTTTGAAGAGTACCTGAAAAATGTT
Organism: Musca vetustissima; assembly: GCF_032173495.1. Lineage (NCBI taxonomy): Eukaryota > Metazoa > Arthropoda > Insecta > Diptera > Muscidae > Musca > Musca vetustissima. Next base: position 3,483 of record NW_026885379.1, on the reverse strand, counting down.
TTTTTTACAAATCCACGCCTTTGAAGAGTCCCTCAAAAATATTCTTTCACAAATCCACGCCTTTGAAGAGTCCCTGAAAAATATTCTTTTACAAATCCACGCCTTTGAATAGTTCCTGCAAAATATTCTTTTAAAAATCCAAGCCATTGAAGAGTCCCTGAAAAATATTATTTTAAAAATCCTCGCATTTGAAGAGTCCCTCAAAAATATTCTTTTAAAAATTCACATCTTTGAATAGTTCCTGAAAAAAATATTCTTTGAGAATTCCATGCATTTAAGGAATCCCTTAAGTGTATTCTTTTAAAAATCCACGCCTCTATAGAGTTTCAGACAAATATTCTGTTAGAAATCCCCACCTACATAGAATACCAAAGATATATTCTGTTAAAAATCCATGGCTAGATAGAGTATCAGAAAGATATTCTTTAAAATAAATACAGGGTTATTTAGATTTTATGAAAAATTTAGTTTAAAAACTCCACGCCTATTGGAAGTCCCTGAAAAAATATTCTTTGAAAAATTCACGCCGATATCGACGCATTTTAGAAACCCTAAAAACATACTTTTCAAAAATCTATACCTAAAGAAACCTCTATTATAAATATATCGCTTCTAAGGTCAACATTTCGATATATCTCCACAAAATACACTAATAACACCCTATAACATCCAGTGGGTGCTATTTTTTCTATACTTTCCACATAATTAACATATTTATTGATCTTTCAATAGAAACAAATTCAAAAATAACATGATGATAAGCACTTTTATCTCCATCCCCTTTATCCCAACCACAACAATAGCAAACAAAAGACTTAAGACACAAACCCTACACCATGATTTAACATTGCATGTCAATCAACAAGAAAAAAAACCATACATACAATTTTCCATGGTATTGAAGAAAAAAAACAACAAATGACACATTGCCAGAAACTCTCGTTATTGACATACAGACACACACACAACACACCAATCAGTTGGCTACTTAGCCAAAAATGAAAATAAAAAGAAATTAAATGAAAGTAAGAATTTCCAATTGAATGCAAAACGCAAGCAGCAAACAATGAATGGTAAAAAAGAAAAAAAAAACAACAAAATCAAATCACTTTCATTTTCATCGACACCATGATTTTCGTCTGTTGACATTACAAAGTAATTGTCTGAATCATAACAACCATATATCTATTGAATTTATTTTTTTCACAATTATATGTAATTGAGAGACTATGGGAATGTCTAGCTGACTGTGTGTGTGTGTGTGTGTTTGGACATGCTTGATTACAGCAATGCGATAACAATGTCATAATTTATAGAAAGAAAGACAAATATATATATAACGATATATTAAATTCAATCAAAAAAAGCGAAATTAATTTTGTTTAAAGAAATTTCTATTATATTGAAATCACAAAATCACGAGGTCACAAATATCGTATACCGAAGATAACTACAGTAGAAACGTTAATAATTAAGTCTACAAAGTTTAGAGTTGCCATAAAATTTTCGAAAATGTTTTTTTATTAGCAAAAAATAAAATAAACCAAATATGTCGGTGGCCAGACAAACATGCACTAACACACACATACACGTGTTGTTGGCATTTGTACTTTCTAAACGAAGTAATTTATAATAAAAATATAATTTCATTATATTTATCAGATAGTAGCAATAAAAACTCACAAACGAGAAGTACAACAACCACACGTAGCCGTAGTCCGGGTAATGTCTGCACGAAATGTTCAAATAAAATAAAAATTAAATGAAGCAAACTGTTCTTCATTTTTTTATGACAGACAAACAATTTTAATGTGGTTTAATTCATCAAAAATTTGCTTTCCGAAATCAACACGTTTGTCGTCGAAAGTTGGTTATAAATGGAATTTTATGAGATCGTTTTGTGATTTAAATGGATGAGATAAGAGAGAAGAAAAATTTTTTGCAAAAAAAATGGCTTTTGTGATCAACGCCTCTAAATAGTCCCAAAAAATATTCTTTATAAAATTCACGCCTCAAATAGTTTCAAAAAAATGTTTTTTAAAAAATCCGCGCCTCAAATAGTTCCAAAAACTGTTGTTTAAAAAATCCACGCCCCAAATAGTTCCAAAAAAATGTTGTTTAAAAAATCAGCGCCTCAAATAGTTCCAAAAAAAAATGTTTAAAAAATCCACGCCTCTAAAGAGTCCAAAAAATATTATTTTTCCTAAAAATATACATATAAGAATCCACGCCTATAAATAGTTCCAAAAAATATTCATATAAGAATCCACGCCTATAAATAGTTCCAAAAAATATTCATATAAGAATCCACGCCTATAAATAGTCCCAAAAAATATTCATATAAGAATCCACGCCTATAAATAGTCCCAAAAAATATTCATATAAGAATCCACGCCTATAAATAGTCCCAAAAAATATTCATATAAGAATCCACGCCTATAAATAGTCCCAAAAAATATTCATATAAGAATCCACGCCTATAAATAGTCCCAAAAAATATTCATATAAGAATCCACGCCTATAAGTAGTCCCAAAAAATATTCATATAAGAATCCACGCCTAAAAATAGTCCCAAAAAATATTCATATAAGAATCCACGCCTATTAATAGTCCCAAAAAATATTCATATAAGAATCCACGCCTATAAATAGTCCCAAAAATATTCATATAAGAATCCACGCCTATAAATAGTCCCAAAAAATATTCATATAAGAATCCACGCCTATAAATAGTCCCAAAAAATATTCATATAAGAATCCACGCCTATAAATAGTCCCAAAAATATTCATATAAGAATCCACGCCTATAAATAGTCCCAAAAAATATTCATATAAAAATCCAGGCCTATAAATAGTCCCAAAAAATATTTTTTTTAAAAATCCACGCCTATATAGAGTCCCAAAAAATATTCTTTTAAAAATCCACGCCTCTATAGAGTCCCAGAAGAATATTCTTTTAAAAATCCACCCCTCTATAGAGTCCCGGAAAAATATTATTTTAAAAATCCACGCCTCTATAGAGTCCCGGAAAAATATTATTTTAAAAATCCACGCCTCTATAGAGTCCCGGAAAAATATTATTTTAAAAATCCACGCCTCTATAGAGTCCCAAAAAAATATATTTTTTTAGAAATCCACGCCCCTATAGAGTCCCTGAAATATTATTTTAAAAATCCACGCCTCTATAGAGTCCCTGAAAAATATTATTTTAAAAATCCACCCCTCTATATGAAACGGCTGGACCAATTTGACTTCAATTTTCTGTTAGTAGTCTGCAATTGAAGTGGAAATGTTTTAATGAAAGAACATTTTGAGAAAAATGCGTGAAAATGCTGCAAAATATATTTTGAAAGATATTAGCATTTCACACATTTTATATCGAACTTTTATTCGTAGTTCTTTTTGGGTATATTTTGGTCGAAAATAGGCAGCGTATATCTTTACGTAATTGTCAATTATGGAAAATTCTCAAAATATTTTAATG
>NW_026885378.1:17500-64265 GCF_032173495.1 Musca vetustissima | reverse complement strand
TTATAGCAACACCCAGCCACAATCATAATCCAATCCAATTATGGTATATCTTTCAAAGCTAAGCTTTATTAACCAAGATTCCAACAAGAAGCCAATGCAATTAGCGGTGATTTTCGAGTGGGTGGAATTTGATTTGTTCACTGGAGTGCAGTGTACAAATTAATAAAATTAACACTGTATATTAATGACATTTTTATTGCCGTCTATATTTCATGGCAATTTGTGTCACCTATGTTTTTGAATTCCATATTTGAAATTTATGTATTTGTTTCTTGTTTCTAATTGATGATCATGAGAAACAAATGTTATTTGAATTTTATCGACTAGCGGTAAATTTGTGCAATTTATTTGAAGGTATTGCTACTAAGTAGATGTTATTTATTAGATTTCAACTGAATCGAGTTTTCTGGTATTTAATGAATCATACAATCAGTGTAATGATAATTAAGCCATAGAAAATACATTGTTATTACTTCTAGAGAAATAAAAAATTGCTCCAGTTGATAAGTGCAAAGGCATGTTTACAAAGGTATTTTAATCATCCACAATTGAGGGTGTTATTAGTCTCCTACCGGGCACGTCCCCAAGTGTAAACACTAAAGTTATAGGCTGGAACGGACCAACACAATTCGAATAAAGCTATCATCTTTTATAATAATGTCGTTAAGAACTTATTTTTATTGGAAATCCAAAAAAAAAATTAATTATGTTGATTTTAATAGACATACTTGCTACCCAATGTTCATTCAAAGTACCAATTAACAGACAATTCGGGAAAAACGTGCCCAATTAGCCAAAAATACCGAATATGAAAAAAAAGTGATACAATATTAATCAGTTTTGGTACTTTGATATCCAGTAATAACCCTAAATACTAAATTACAACCAATTATGTGAGGGAGGACTTTTTTAGGAGCTATACCAAAACGTGAACCGATATTTGAAATTTTCAATAGCAAACACCCTAGGAATAAATAAAATGTATATGAAAAGTGTGAGTGCTCTGTTTTAAAATTTTCGAGCTTTATTACGATTTCAACTGATAGCCGGAAATGCATAAAACAACAATTAATTTTATTTAAAAAAATATAGACTTTATTTTCTTCGTATATTTCAATGGAAGAACAAATATAATATACACTCCACTTTATGGTCGACAACGTCACAATTAAAATGGTTCAGCATCCCTAACCATACACTAAAATAAAACCAGCAAGGAAAGCTCAAAAGTCGGACGGAGCCTACTATAGCCTTCACCACTTTGGGTAAATGGCAATTATCGAGCAAAATATGTAAAAGATCTATATATAAATGGACGTATTTTGGCAACCGTGGCATCAACAACATGCTATGCCGCCACACAGTGCGCTATCCAAAATTTATCTCGACACAAAATCCAATACAAATCTTGACATACATCTATCTAGAACTAATTCAGTACTCTGTGCACAATTTTATCTCAATCGGACAAACATCGATAGTTTGGTGCACCATTTACATAAAATCGGAGGAAACTGTATATGGGAGCTATATCTAAATCTGAACCGATTCCACCAAACTTCGCATACATCAATCAGTGGCTAATTCAATACTCTCTGCAAAATGTTGTCTCAATCGGACAAATATTGGCAGTATGGTGCTCCATTTACATAAAATCGGACGAAACTATATATGGGAGCTATATCTAAATCTAAACCAATTTCAACCAAATTTCGCATACATAAATTTGAACCTAATTCACTACGCCCGTAGAATTTTGTCTCAATCGGCCTAAATTTTACTCATTGGTGCTAAATTTACATAAAATCGGACGAAACTATAAATGGGAGCAATATCTTAATCTAAACCGATTCCAACAAAACTTCGCATACATCAATCTGGGCCTAAATCAATACTCTGTCCAAATAAGTGACGTGTACCAAATTTCATCCAAATCGGATCATAAATGCGACCTGTACTTTGTTCACAAAAATACATGAACGTACAGACGGACATGCGTAAATCGATCAGAAAGTAATTCTATGCATATTCTCAAAAGGAACCATGGGCCTATCTCGATACCTTTTGCCTGTTACAAACATATGCACAACGTCGTAATACCCTGTACCACAGTGTGGTAAAGGGTATAAAAAATAGGAGCAATAAGCTTTTTCCAGTAATTGCCAATATGCCAGAATCAGCAGCAACATGATAAAATTTTTGCAATGCTAATAAATAGTAGTCTTCATAAGCCACACTGGCTACTGGAATTATCCGAGGGTGTATTAAAAGGCCACGACCACCTCCCACAGTCCAAAAATCACAAATCGGGCTGTGGAAAGAGGACGAGGCATACATTCGACAAACTATATTGGTCATATATAAAAGATAATTGATATCGAGGGATCTTTGAAGAATGTCGGCATCGAAACGCTTTTCCAATCTGTAGAAACCTTTCCCATCATAGACTGGGACAGCCATATTTTAAGGAATACGGAATATATATTCTATGTAGGACAATGGACACAGCTGAAAGTCACCACTCCTAAGGATTACTATTGTAAATAGTCTCATAAGAACCTTAACCGAGGATGGATTTGAACCAATCTGTTATATCTGACGATCATTATGGAGAAAAAATCCAAACTTAAGTTGAAAGACCAAAAACAGCATGGGGTTAAAAATGTTTATAGATTCTGGTCCATCGAGGGCCTTGGAGATTATATCGATACCCAATATCATAGTCCCATTTAAGGGGACCCCCCCATTCTCGGGGTCAAAATTTTTGTTGATATAATTCGAATCTACACTAATTAAAGAATGTCTCTACCATATTTCAAGTGAAAATCTCAAGAACTGTTGAAGATATATCCGATTTATTGTGTCAGCATCAAGTGACGGCTGAAGGGCTTCTCAAACTTTAAACGCGTTTTTCTCTAAACATTTTTTTGCGAATGGCGGGCACGATAACTCAAAAACTAATAATCCAATCGGTTCCAAATTTTGCAACGTTTCTCTGGGAGTGTATAGCTCTCGTATGAACTAGGATAAAGCCAATCGGTGAAGATCTTCCTGATTTTTTAACTTGGTTTTTGGCAAAAAATCCGCGATTTTTCAAAAATATTTTTTCAAAGGGCCACCATTTTCTTAATTTTAGAGCGAAGTCAATAGTTCATACGAGAGTCAGACATGTACTCTTTCTAACACCGTTGGAATTTTCGGATTCCGATGTTCCAGTGAGGAGTTATCATGCCCGCCATCAAAAATAAGGACTTTTCTTTAATTACAAAAAACAACAGCAAAACAATAACAAAATTTTTTTGTAAATTATTTTTCTTCTCTTTTAAATCTTCAATTATATATGTGCAAAGTTACAAACCTTAACAAGCATTGGTATTGATTTACCAGCCCATTGAAAATCTTGAAAAAATAAAATCGAGAATGGGGGGTTCCCTTAATGATATTCTTGTCTTTCATGGAAAACTCGACCCCTTAATGCACAATAAAACAGATATTTACAATTTTTCTTCCCCTGTACATTTAAGCATTCCGTAGATAATTTTAATTTCCATTTTCATACAGGTAGCAACTGCATCCTCCACCAAACACACCTGAAATAATAGGATTTCTGTTACCTAACTAATTAACAATAAAATGTCGATATAGCTATTCATGGCTAATCTTTTTGCCACTTACGACGACGAAACGGCGAGGACAACTATGTTGCCACTGAAGTTTTAATTGCAACATTACATTTGACAGCAGACCGTAAACGACCGACAACAACAAAATACTACAGCAGCTACCACCAATAGGTGCATATATGAGAAAGAAATTGCCGATGAAGACGGCAACAGCTAAGCTAAACGACGAATCACAGAAATGAACAAATGAAAATAACCCCGAAAACTTCAACAACATAAAAAGAGGTATTAAACTTTAATAAGATAAAGGTAATGAATAACTTAATTTTCGCCCAGGACCATGAAAATAGACAACAAGAATAGCTTTTGCGGAAAACAAGAGAACCTGTGAAAAAAACAGGAAAAAAACTATTTAGTAAAATTGCAATGGCATGCCAATAAAATATCATTACACGCTTAAGAAGTTAGGAAAATAACAAATCTTCAAGAAAATAAAGCGAAGTTGTGTAATGCGCTGATGTGTCTGAATTATATATACCCTACACTAGTACTATGCGACAATGGATTCCAAACTGTAAGAAATTTCTAACCAGTAAGGAAAGTAGTAAAGTCGGACTGGCCCGACTATTTGATACCATTCACCACTTTGGGTATATTCTACATACAGTGGCTCCATCGCATAATCGGACAAAAGGAGTATTTACTAAAACCAGAAGATTTTTGGAAGCAGGTAATTTAATGACAGATCATCTTAAAATACATTTCTATTGATAGTTTTCATTATATTAAGGTTCTGTTTACTGACGAAAGTAAATTTAATTTTCACGGATCAGATGGAAAGATGTATGTGTGGCGTAAGCCAAATGCTGAATTTAATCATAAGAATACAAAAGCCACTGTTAAGCACGGAGGAGGTTCTGTTATGGTTTGGGGCTGCATGTCGAGTGCGGGTGTAGCCAATTTGCATTTTATTGAAGGTAAAATGGACAATTTTGTCTACCTCAACATTTTAAAACAAAATGTAAAGCAAAGTGCAGACAAATTGGGTATCGCGAACAACTTTGCCTTTTATCAAGACAACGATCCCAAGCACACATCAGGTGTTGCAAAGCTTTGGTTGATCCATAACTGCCCAAAACTTATACAAACACCAGCACAGAGCCCAGACCTTAACGTAATTGAGCATCTTTGGGAAGAACTACCTAGGACAGTGTATGAAAAAAATTTAACTCCTTAGTACAGCTTAAGGTGGCTTTACTGGAATCGTGGAACTCCATAGAGCCGGAGGTATGCCAGAATTTGGTCAAATCAATACTGAAGCGTTTACAGGCCGTTCTGAACAACAAAGGATATGCAACTAAATATTAATTTCTCGATTTTTTCATTTTTTAACATTGATACTTTGCTTTGTCCGATTTTGCGTTGAACACAATAAATTGAGTTAGTTTTGTTTTTCTGACGAAATTTACTGTTATTACTAGAAAAGTTGTTGTTTTTTTATATTGTTCAGAAATATAAGTAAGTAATGTGTAAATAAAAGCAAAAAAAAACTACACATTTAGACAATTTTTTTGAAATGTATAACATTATTATATCTGACAACCACTTGTCCGATTATTCGATGGAGCCACTGTATGTATCCTAACAGATGTCACCTTTTCGAAGGAACATAGTACGAACTTAACTCTAAATCTAACTCGCTAGAACACGTATCTGTTTTGGCTAGCGATAGGAGATCAACAAGTGGAAAAAGACTGTCAGTGCTAGATCACCGAAGAGGACACATCGACCCCCGGTGCGTTCCCAACTGTGAAGTCGTAATAGACTACTTATCTAGGTCTCTATTCTCCAAAGTATCCCAACGCCTTAATATAATAGAATGCTGTAGTATTTTTTCCTTGAGTACTTACTAAGTTCTCTTGCAGTAGAATCCTGTAGTATATTGTGCTTTCCTTCAGAATAGATCCACTGAGTTAAAACCTAGTTGAAGCATCCATACCCTAGCTGTTGTGAAAGTACTTATCCAAGCCCCAACTCCGAAGACAGACATCAACAATTAGCAATTGGCACAGAAGCAGAGAGCGAAGTGGCCACTCGTGTGGAAGTGCCAAACGCTGAACGGGCTCTGAAGTGAACATAAGTTTCACTGGCTAATGCAAACAATTGTAACTCCTCGAGGAACTGGAAGAAAGAGCAGAGATATAATCCCTAACAGAATTGAGGTGGAAACGCTCGACCCGTGTTGCTCATCTAAGTGAGTTCAAACTATTTGCTCTTCATTAACCTTTACCATTTTCTCATATTCAGATTTTAATATAACTAAAATGAGCGGCTTTAAAGCAGGTTGAGGATTGACCGATCACCAGTAATGAGGGACCTTAAGCCCTACTCTATCTTAGGCCAAACCATGTCACCTGGACGCTTGAAATGCTCCGACGCCCAGGTATCACAGCTGTCCCAAAGATGTTTCGGAACAGAGAATATGGCGTGAAGCAACACCCACGACGATAGGAGCTGATTAGTATCATGTTCGGACTCTGCTAAATACAATGGGATCCCAATTATACCAGAGCGCGACATCCAGGTTACGTCGGTGGCAACACCCTCGTCGGTAGCCTAGGGTGCGACGTATCTTACCTGCAACAAATTTGGGTATAAATTCTGAGAACTAAAAACAACTAGTCCTTGGGCAAATATAGGAAAATCTAGGTTTAAGAGTATAGTAATCGTGCCGAATAAGCCGGAAGAGGGGATAGAGTTCTCCAACGCAAGCGCACTGTCCCTAGACACGGACAGAGTACTCTAACCACAACATAAGGCAGCAGTAGAACTTCATACATCGGTGCAACCAATATGAAAGTGGTTGCGCATACCGGTTGGCCGTAAGAGTCATGTGACGGTAGTTCCTTGCAGCCAAAAGCACCTCACCACAGGAAAGGGCTGAATACACAAAATGGCAAACGGTATCATATAATCGTTCCCATCCGATTCTTGTACATTCCTAACAAGTATAATTTTTACGCGATGTTAAAATTAACCCTACGGTCAATAACCAAAAATGTATACGTAGATCAATAACCGTGGTACATTTGTACCCATCCAAAGATAGCTCTGTAACTCATTAAAAAATTGGACTATCGTGAGGTTTTTTGTTTTAAATTAGTCTATGCAGATCTGGTCTAGATGTAGGAACTCAAAATTATATATACATTAAAATAATATATATTTAAATCCATGCTTAAATGATAATCTATCTAAAACAATCATAGTAAATTCGTTATAGCTTTCGAATGAGTTAAGCTTTTTTAGTTATTTTTTTATTGGGATCTTATTTAGGTGTTCCTCAACCCCTCTGCAAATTTTGGTGGCCCTAGACAACATGGGACCATCAGGGCGACTCGTGGAAATCAGAAACTACCCTGGTTTTCCTTTGGTATACAGGGACTAAAACAATTATGAAGAATAATTGGATAATTACGCACAATAATCATTGTTTTTGTCCCTGTATACCAAGGGAAAACCAGGGTAGTTTCTGATTTCCACGAGTCGCCCTGATGGCCCCACGTTGTCTAGGGCCACGAAAATTTGCAGAGGGTTTGAGGAACACCTAAGTAAGATCCCAATAAAAAATAACTAAAAAAGCTTAACTCATTCGAATGCTATAACGAATTTACTACGATTGTTTTAGATAGATTATCATTTAAGCATGGATTTAAATATATATTGTTTTAATGTATATATAATTTTGAGTTCCTACATCTAGACCAGATTCGCATAGACTAATTTCAAACAAAAACCCTCACGATAGTCCAATTTTTTAATGAGTTACAGAGCTATCTTTAGATGGGTACAAATGTACCACGGTTATTGATCTACGTAGGTAATAACTTCAAAAAATTGTAAAAATTATATATATGGAAAATATTTATAATTTTTTCTTCGATTATGTGTGAAAATACCTCAAGAATAATTCCTCAAAATTTGATCCAAATATCTCCATTATTAAAAATTTTACAGCATTTTTATTCAAAAAAAGGTACAAATGTACCCGGTTATTGACCGTAGGGTTAAAGATGTAAATCAGCATTTGTATTTATGATGTAGGGTATCATTAACCAAAATAAAAATTCTATTTAAAAAAATGTACAAAATTCCTGTTGCCACTACTATGCCATAAGTATCCATAAATGCAAAAAGGAGAAAAATACGAATGTAGCACAAGCAAAACATAAACAGACACATAAAGGAAAACAGTAAACTGTTAAAAATCACATTTCCTGCACTTGCCATGGTAATTATCGCATTAGTCAAAGTTTTGTGAAGATGTCGTTATTGTCTTTGCTGTTGTTGTTTTTGTTCGACCTAATGTCGATGCATTAACTGCATACAACCACTGACTGACACAACCGAAACGACTAAACAGTCAATTCTGCAGCTATTATTCGGTAGCCAACACCGGGAAGACCAGGCAATCAACAAGTGGAACAGTAGCAGACCTAAAGAACAGAAGCTTTAGCCAGAAAAACAAAAAACAAACCTTAAACGAAATGTCTTTGACTTCGACATACCTATATCTAGGCATTTTATGGACTGGTCCGACTGCAATGGCTAAGAAAGCAGAAGAAACCCAATACCAAAGAAAAAAACACATTTGTACTGCCTTCCGAGTAGTGGTAATGACTTAAAATGCAAAATACCTTTAAGATAACAACATGAATAAATTACACGAAAAACAATTAAAAATCTTTAAGCAATTTACCAAATGAATGAACACAACAGTAAACAAAACTTGGAACAACAGTAAACAGAAAAAAATTAAGGAGAACACAGAACTTTGTGCAAAACTCGACAAACATCGGATGAAATGAAATCGGGAACAGTGGGTAATAAAAGACAAAAGTAGTCCACAGCATAGGGGCCAAATTTTTTTTTATGTTTTGCTGAAATGTAAAATACAAAATAAGATTAGGACTGGTTATGCCAGTGAAAATTTTGGGTAATAAGATTTGATACCCAATTAGAGCGAATTGAAAAAATGTCAATACTCCCCAAAATACCGAATTTGGTACTGGTGAAGATTTTCCATCCAAAAATATCAAAATATGGGCAATTTCGTTGAGAAAGTATCGTTATATGGGGGCTAACCTAAAATAGGGACATGGTTGAAATTTTTTGTAAAAAAATCTACGAACAATGAGATCTGTTTATAGTTAGCAAGTCAAGCTTTTGACGCGGTCACGGCATTCCTTACAAGATGCAATTGCACGGATTCTATCAACAAACTTCTCGCGTGGTGGCAAGTTTCCTCAAGGATAAAATCTTTTTGTGTGAGAGTACAGCGATCGGTCAAAGTCACGGTCCCAGTAGTGATTCCAGAGGGACCGGATCATTACTGGAAAAGGACTGCTGGCCTGTGGAAAGAATATTGAATGGACACATGAAAACACTTCACAAACTGCTTCATGTATATCGTATATGAAAATTGGAAATGAATTCATAAAAGTGTCAGACAGTATGAAATACCTTGGAATCACCCTGCATGTAAGATTCGACTTCTATCGCCATGTGAAATATGTGCTAATAAAGGCCAAAAAATATGAACTTTGCTTACCAAAGACTCTTTCAAATGAGGTCTTTCTTCGGAGGTAAAGTTGCTAATTTTTAAGCACGTGATTCGTCCCATCATCACCTACTCCTTTGTTGCATGTGCAGACATATCGTCAGCCCATGTGGAAAGGATTAGAATGTGGGAGAGAAATATATTATCATCATGCGTAGGAATGTGGCCAATACTGGATGGCAATGACATTTATAGACGCCAATAGGAACAATGCAATCGACTTCAACCAAATCGATGTCTGCATGATGAAATATGCCCTTAACTTCGAGAAAAGAAGCCTTAATTACTTAGCTAGCTCGAGACACAATATTTGTTCCATAAGCCGAACTTTAAAGAGATTTCCAGGCGCATCGATCATGTGCGCAGTTTTACCATTTTGGAAGACCACGCTTTGATATGGCATTCTCCACTTGATCTTTCCATCGAATTCGTGACCTTCCCCTTCTGCGTGGTACATCAGTAGCCTCGCCATTATACGCCTTATAAGCTGTGGCATCCATTTCCATCCATTTCATCCATTTTCACAATATGACCGAACCATCTTACTCGCTGCAGCAGACTATGTCGATGTCCGTGTATAGATGGTATAGCTTGTGGTTCATTCGACGCCAATATTCAGCGTCGAAGCAGATCGCACCGTTGATCTTTCGGAGATTTTTTTCTCTCAAACACTCCATGAGCTACCTCATCTCCTTGAGAAATTACTCATGTTTACGATTCATAAACCAGCACGGGTAGAATCAGTGTCTTGTAGAGTGTGAACGTGGTCTGGCGAGAGGTGGCCTTGTTTCTAAATTACTTATTTAGACCATAGTAGCATTTATTGACCAACACTATCTTTCTCCGAATTTCAAAACTGATGTCATTAGTTTTATTAATGGCAGTACCGAGGTAAATAAAATCGTTTACTACCTCGAAGTTGGACGTCTTGCTCGTTGATACCATCAACTTGGTCTTCTCGCCATTTACTGCCAGACACACTTTGGCAGACTCCCTCTTAATTTGTTCAAATGTGGCTTTTACTACTTACAATGTCCGACCTATTATGTCGATGTCATCGGCGTAGGCGAGTAACATGTGTTGTTTGGTGTACAGTGTTGCATTTCTGTTCACCTTTGCCTATCATGTTACCTTTTTCAGCCGGATGTTAAAAAGGTTGCACGGGAGGCTGTGACCTTGTCCGAACCATCGTTCGGTATTAAAGGGCTTCGATAGGTCCTTTCCGACTTTAACTGCTGACAATGTGCCACTTAATATTATCCAGGAATTCCGAGAGCAGACATAGCTTTAAACACCTCTGAACGGATAGGGCTGTCGAATGTGGATTTATAGCGACGAACAGGTTGAATGTGTCGATGTGCTTTTCTTGAGTCACTTCCAGATATTGGCGCAGAGTGAAATTGTGGTCTCTGGAGGATTTGCCAAGTCTAAAGCCACTATGGTACAGTCCAATAATTTAATTGACCATTTGCTTCAGTCGCACTTTATATGCGATTCCTCTATAGTTGGTACATATCGTCTTGCCTCCTTTTTTGTGCACGGGACAGCATTTGACTACCAGTCTTGAATAATTCGGCTAGTAACTTATCGGCACCTGCTGCCTTATTATTCTTCAGTTGATTATTTGCTATTCTCACCTCATATTGGTCTATACGGTCACCTCTTATTCTTAACCGCCACTATTTGATACCAGAAGCTTTGCTAAATGCTCCTTTCAGATCCTCGTCACGCTATCTGCACCAAACTCTTCGGTTTGTTGTTCCATTCGTTCGTAAAATTTTCAGACTTCATTCTGACTCCTCTACATCTCGATTTCCTTGATATTATCGGGGCAAGGAGTGCTTTCGTCAGGCAGGTGGGTAATATAACCGGAGTCGGCTTCTGCTACTTCTTGTGTTTGCAGCGTTTCGACGCCAAGTTTCCGTGTTGTGTTAGATCGGACCTTTGCTCCTAAAATAATACGAGTGCGAAGCTTGGCTGCTACCAGGCAGTGGTCCAAATCGATATTGGCTCCTCCTTCCGTCTAGCACAACATTATCAGTTTGATTTCTCGTTGTTTGATCGGGAGAAATTTGGTGCTGCAAACTACCATGTTATTGCTGCTGGAGGCTGAGTTTTCCTACGGTGGGAACAAAAATATTTTCTATTCTGACTTCAGGGCAGCGATCACACGAGGTCTTCTATTCTCTTGTTAATCATAAATCCGCAGCCAAATTAATGTCTCGTTTCATAGCAGCTTTAATACAGAGCTCAATCGTCTGATTTACTTACGCCTGTCCCTTTCCATCGCATTTCCTGTAAGACAATAATATCGCCTTTTCTGTACAAAGTGCGCACATTCCAAGTGTAAATTCGGATTAGGGAGGTTTGGTTTTATTTTTCGTTGCTTTCTCCATAGTTAGTGGTTTAACCCGACGCATCAACCCCTTTTTATAGTTCTTATGGGCGAATTCGCAGCACATATCAGCTCACTATTTTCACGGGCGTTGAAAGTAGCTATCACTGGGAGGTCAGAGAGAAATGAGAGAGGCTCCAATATAAGCCTGGGCTTTGCCATTTTAAAGCCAAACAGAGCCGTTCCTTGGTACGTATCATCCCCTACGTCACCCCAGCGAAGAAGCCAGCTTGTGGAAAATGGGATAGCGGAGCAATACCTGGAGTGCAACGATGAACTCCACTCCAATCTGAGAAGGTAACACCATCCCCTGCTGCTTTGCTGCGAAACGAAGGAATCCTATATGATGAAGATGACCGGCTGATGTACTACCATGAGAGGTGCCACAGATTTGACAACGATATTGAGCCTGAATATAGTACAGCTCAATCAAATAAGAATTGTAAATAAATTAATTGTGAGACTACACTTCTCCGTTCACTGGTTTTATAATTAGCATGGTTTTCTTCACCTTTTATACTACTGTGCTTCCCAACTCTTTACGAACATCAACAAACCGAAGCAGTTACAAACAAACAAAAGAATACAACGGGACGACCTCCGAAGACACCCATCGTCAGATCAGCTTAGAGCATCAGGTGCACTCTGCCAATTCAAAGCAACAACAAGAAATGGTTAAGAACAAAATGGTCAAAAGTGGCGAGTTGGCTTAAAAAACAAAATCATTTAAGTACTTACTTAGAGCACTTAAAATTAAATAAACCATAAACTGAAACACATGGCAACGTCATAAAAGCAAACCTCAACAACCAACAATGACTACAAAAAACCGACATCGGACAAAGCCGAAAGAAACGACAAACCAAATCAAGCCACTAAGCTAGGCAAAAACATAAAGAAAACACCAACCAACAACATTTGTGACAGCACATAAATCAAAATGATGGCCAGCAAGATGCCTGATGCTTGTTGATGTCTCTCGACCACAAAAAACTGAAAAACGGGGCTGAGACATCAAATCAGCATCATCAACAGGTGAACTCAATGGTGCCATAGAGTGCCAAGTGGCGAAAAACATTCTACAGCAAGAGCAACAACAACATCAGCAAAAAAACCACCAATGGACATACATGGCTTGTTCTGGCCTCTATCCATTGCCATAATCATCATCATCGACGAAATCAATAATTTCTTCTTTGTCTTTGGGTTTTTTATGCCAATGTATCCGTCCGTAGCTATCCTCACTCAGCAGCACTACCACTCCTTTGGGAAGGTAAGACATATCTTTCGTGTTCGCTGAACGGCTAGCAATTTTGATTTGTATGCACCCGTGGCAAGATTGTAAATCATTTCTGATTTTGGTCGTTTCCTTTGCAAATGACATTAAATTTCCTTAAACAAAATTTCTTGGCTTAATTAGCGTCAATACCCGATACAACTCAATGTGGTGAAAACAAAGAAATTCTCTAAATCCCCCACAACGAGGGTGGGTAGATCAAGGTGGACGGCAACTAGAGAAATAATTTAGATGTTAACAAGTAAAAAAGTGTCAGTCGGTGTTGTCCACAGAAATATACCCACACCTTATGGTTAGCGGATGTCTATGGAATTATACACAAGTTTTATTAGACGTTGTATATGAGGTATGGGTGGCATAGGGGATGATAGATACCAAGCAACGGCTCTGATTGACTTTAACATGGCGAAGTCCAGGCTTATCTTGGTACCTCTTTAATCTCAATTGTTGACACTGACCTCCCCGCGGTGCCAACTGGGGAGCTATTTTCATCACCCGATGAAATATCGAGCTAATATGTGCCGCGAGTTCACCCATAAGAACTATAAAAAAATGGGTTGAGGCGTATGATCGTTGCCCTGGCTATGACATTAAAATTCTGTAAGGAGATTTTAATGCAAAAGTCGGAAGGGAAAATATCTTTAGCCCCACCGTCGGAAAATTCAGCCTCAATGAAGATACATCAGACAAAGGCATGAGGTTGATTGACTTCGCGGCAGCAAAAAACATGGCAGTTAGCAGCACAAGCAGCACACAAGGCCACCTAGATTTCTTCCGATCGAACAACGAGAAATCAAATCGATCATGTTGTGATAGACGGAAGGCATTTATCTATTGTTGAAGACGTCCCATCGATCCGGGAGCGAATATCGATTCGGACCATTACCTTGTGGCGGCCAAGGTATGCACCCATCTTAATGTAGCGGCAAAGGTGCGATCTGATGTAACACGGAAATTTGACGTCGAAAAGCGGCAAACACAGCATATAGTAGAAGCCTACTCCGGCTAACTTACCCAACTGCTTGACGAAAGCACACCTTGTCCAGATAATAATATAGAAGCACAATGACAGAGAATTGCCCACTCCCAATAAACTACAGCAAAAGCAACACCATCAAGAAATCCGTGGTACGATCAGGAGAGTCGTAATGCTACTGATATGAAAAACCCAGCGTATTGGGCAACCATGCGGACAGTAGCAACACGTAATACGATGGAGAATTATCGGGAGAAAAGAAGAGAGGAGAAACGTATTTTCAGAAAAAATAACAAGAAAAACGTGAGCGTGAGCAAATCGAGATCTACAGGAGTCAGAATGAAGTCCGAAAATTCTACCAACGGGTAAAACACCAAACCGAAGGCTTTGGTGCAGGCACATCCTCCTGTAGACATGAAGAAGGAAACCTGGTGACAGATAAAGACAGCGTGCTGAGGATCTGGAAGGAGCATTTTGAAAAACAGCAAATAGTAGCGGTGAAGAGGTGAACCAATAATAGATGACGGTATAGAATGTATACCAGCTAGCCAAGATGAAGTCAGAATAGCAATCAATCGGCTGAAGAATAATAAACCAGCAGGTGCCGATGGATTAACAGCCGAACTATTCAAGACTGGTGGTCAGATGCTGGTAAGGAGCACCAGCTGATTAGTACAATTTGGCTAGAAGAATGCATGCCCAATGATTGGAACCATAGCATTTACAAGTTTTTGTGGATCAAGATTATGTCCAAGGATGGGACCTGGACTTAATCTTGGCTTGGTATATAAGTGGAATTAGTGTATTGATGGGTCCCATCTTCGAGCTTGATTTAAGTTTGAAAGAAATATTACAATGTGACTAGTTTGTATTAAATCGGACATTCCACAGGATTGTAATTGAATTGCAATTTCAAAATGTTGACCCTTGTGGGGGAGGTGTCAAAAGAATTGGACCGATGGTTTTCATCTTCATTTTCGATTTAGGCCAGGTAGAATAAAATCGGATTATCTGTTTGCATGATATAATAAATTTATTTTTTTTAGTACAATTTTCAGACAGACGTCGGCATATTTGTAAATCGATTCCAAATTGTCTGAAACGGATTTGGTCCAAAGAAACATGGGATCTAAAACCAATATTTCGATGAGGCACATCTCATTTTATTAAGCGTAGTTTTCTGTTTTTATACCCTTCAGCAGACTGTGGGATGTTTGTAACAGGCACTGAATAAGTTTAAAATGATGTACGTTAAGTTTCCTGAAAATCGGTTCAGATTTAGATATAGCTTCCATATATATTTTTGTCTGATTTAATGTAAATGGTGTATCAAAGTCCCTAAGGTTTGGAAAGTTTTTTTTTGAAATCGGTTCAATTTTGGATAGAGCTACCATATATATTTTCTCCAGATTTTAAGTAAATGATGCACCAAGAACACGAAATGTGGCCATAGGCACAAAACACGCTGAAATTTGTATAACTTAACCTGTGACAAGTTTCGATGAAATCGGTCTAGATTTCTATATAGCTTTTATATATATTTTCCTCCGATTTGAAGTAAATAGTAAAAAGCAACTCTATATCCGAGCTAATGGAAAATTTAGTATAGGTTGCAGAATGACATGTTTATGGATCCAATTTCATTTTAATTGTCCTTCAAAAATGCGACGACTCTTAGGATTCATCAGTAAGTGGTGAATCCTTACTGAGTTTAATGTTTTTTTTCGGTATGGGTTTAGCTGCATTCCACCAAAGTGAGAAGGGGCTGTAACGTGGGTGGAACACATATTTTGTCCAATCGAAGGGTCAGTATTTTGTCATTCTGGATTCATTAAGGGAAAACATCTTTCAGGAGCATTTTTGATATAGGTCCATATTAGAATAGAACCGCTCATTTTCTTGAGCGTTTTAGCAGATTCGTGGAGGGTGGAAAACATTTTTGTTATAGGTCATATAGGTCATGTTTTGGCATAGCCCTCAAATAAAGGTCCTGATTTTTTTGAAGGCTTAGGTCGCATTTATCCAATTGAAGGGATTGTAATTTGCATTTTACGGGTAACAAATATATTTCTTAAAAATTCTCTGTAAAGGTTCACGTTTATTTATATAACGAATATATAGGTTCGATAAAAATTTTCGTCCGATTTTATGTAAATGGGGCACAAAACTCCCAAGATATGTACGATAGAGATAAAATTGTGCACAACGTACTGAATCATGTATAGATTACAGTGTAGTTTTTGTAAAATTCGGAGCAGATTTAAACATATATCCCATATAAATTTTCCTCCGATTTTATGCACTAAATCTAAAATCCCAAGGTTTGTCTGAATGGCATTACATGTTGCACAACGTACTGAAAAGGTTTTACAATAAGGAAGTTTGGTAGAAATCGACTCATATTATTGTATCTCTACGTATATATTTTCGGCCCATTTTATCCAAATGGTTCACCCTTTCTACGATTGCGACGAAGTTTTCCACAACGTACTAAATTGTCCCTAGAATGGCGTTATTGAGTTTTGTTGATGTTGGTGCAGATGCATACTTAGCTCTGTTTTTTTTTATTCATCAGATTCTAAACAATCCCTTGATTGCTTATTTTGTAATGTTCCTGCCATTTTATTACAACCCTCGTATTAAACAAACAAAAGAAATACATTCCCAAATCAATGGGTGATAACTTGCCATGTACCTACACTTCACATATGAACTCACAAACAAAAAAAAAACAATATTTTTTTCCATCCTCAACGTCGACATCATCATCAACGTCATGTCGCCCATTATTGTTGTCATCAATATCATTAAGATTGCTGTTGATGTTGTTTGTTTTTATAGTCGTCACAGTCCCCCAAAATCGAATCCAATGTCACATTTGACTGTTGCATAAATAAAAGTTCTTTTGATTACCAACATTCAATCACATTCTCTTTTAATGGATATTGTCACGGTAGATAGGCAGTTGCTTTTTTCCCATTTTATCGTAATTGTGACCCTAGGAATGTCAGAAATCTTGACCTCAACCTTTTTGCTTGACACAACAATACAGACGTATTCGTATGTGTGTGGCCTACATTTGGCAAATCGACAAATGTTAATGTGAATTAAGTTACAACTTTTTGATTGGTTTAAATTAAAATGTAGTTGTTGGAGAAGAAAGTGTGTAATTTATTTGTTGTCGGAAAAAATGCTATCCTGTCAAACATTTATGTTGGCCACAAATGTATATGGGAGCTATATCTAAATCTAAACATATCTGAATAAAACTTAATACACGTCTTTTTAGACCTAATAAGGTATTCAATGCAAAATTTCGTCCCCATCCAATAAAATGGGTGCACTATTTTCATGAAATCGGTCTTACATATATATGGGTGCTATATATAAATGCAAACCGTTTTTCGACGAAAATTAATACATTTTATTTTAGAATAATTAACACAAATCTCTCGGACGGTCAGTAGGTGGGATAAACAAATAGAGGGGATGCTACATTTAAAACTAAACGAAGGCCAAATGCATCAGATTTCATTTCATTAGTATTATAAATTAAACTTGTACTTTGATTACAATACATGGACAGGCACTCAGATGTGCGGATATGCATAAATCGAATCATTATATATGTATATCCTCAAGAGTAAGTACGGATTAAACTCGACCAATCTTAAGCCTTTTCTATCGTATTTCCTTCTGGAGCGCACATCTGTCCTTGACTACACTAAGTGTATGTCCTAGTAAGAATTGCATTTAAGGGAACCCCCCCCCCCCCATTCTCGATTTTTTATTTTTAAGATTTTAAATGGGCTGGTAAATGAATACCAATGCATATTAAGGTTTGTAACTTTGCACATATATATTTGGGCAATATTGCCAATTTTTTAATATTCCATTTTCAAAAAATCAGCTTTTTTGTTTTTGTGGCACATCAATGATTTTTGGTACACATATAGAGAAAAATGTTCTGACTCCGAAACCGTTCGCGATCAAATTTTTGGTTGATGCGCGCAAAAGTTATCGAGGTTTTAATTTTGGGCATAAGAAAAAAAATCTTAAAATTACGCCGTTTATTATATTGACCAAAAACGCTGATATATATTTTCCTCCGTAAAATAAGAATATGAATATATTATAATAATCACGATAAAGTTGCACATCTTCGCGAAATATGAGAAAAATAATAAAAATATAGCAGATTACATCAATATTTTCATTATATTAATGACATACACACATCTACAAATCAATTTAAAAATATCTACATAATCTAAACACCATGATGAATCAAATGATATCAAAATCACACAAGTCCGTGTAGCGGTTTCTAAATCACAGCGGCAACAAAACAAGATATTGAGGAAAAATATTTGTTTTTGGTTCGAAAAAATAATGTCATCATATTTATTTTTTTAATTGTATACATGAAATTTCAGAAAAAAATGTTGGGGTTATTCTGCTATTTTACCCGAATTTCGACGAAAAATTGCCATATATGAAAATAATCACTTCATGTGTATAAGTATACACCTTGCGGATTATATTAAGACCCTTCCGATAAATCTTAGTATTCTATAAATAGGAATAAATCTTAAAATAAAATAATATTATGAAATATATATTTTAAATTGCGTGTAAATCGCGTAATTCTCAAAATCATTTGATGCGCATGCGGTTTCCAGGATGTACTGAAGTTTATCTTCCATTTCATGTATATTTTGCGAAATTTCATTTGACGGCTAAGATGTGCCACACGTTGCATTGAAGTACCTAAAAAATCGTAAAACGCGAATAATTTCCGAAAACTCCATATGCCATTAACGCGCATCCGATTTCGGTGTGCACCCTAAAAAAATACATCGATCTATACCGATTTCAATGTGGTCCATTAAGAACCATGGATGTGCCAGCTCACACTATTTTTGAGATAAATTGAGTCTAAATCGCGTAATTCTCAAAATCATTTGATGCGCATGCGGTTTCCAGGAAGTACTGAAGTTTATCTTCCAATCCATATATATTTTGCGAAATTTCATTTGACGGCTAAGATGTGCCGCACGTTACATTGAAGTACCCAAAAAATCGTAAAACGCGAATAATTTCCGAAAACTCCATATGCCATTAACGCGCATCCGATTTCGGTGTGCACCCTAAAAAAATACATCGATCTATACCATTTCAATGTGGTCCATTAAGAACCATGGATGTGCCAGCAAAATCTATTTTTGAGATAAATTGCGTACATCTCTCTTTCGGCTGAAGTTTTTAAAGTTATCTTTTCGAAAAAGATCAAAATCCGTATGAGGTCATTTATTGAAGCGGAAATGATACACAGAAAACGCAAATAAATCCGCGATATTTTCAAAAACATTTTTTTCCAAATTTCGTGTTTTTGGAAGGCCAGTTCCCGCCGTTCTAGTAGATGGATTTTCACGAAGAAGATTTTATATCATCCGAAACGTAAAAAACCTTATTGATCGCGGGTACCCATGTCATTCAGTTGACAGATCTAAAAATTTGGCCCGAAAAATAGGTTTTTTAGAAATTTGATCGCACAAAATTCGCACCTTCGGATGAGTATTACTCTGAAGCTGTGCATACTACATACACAAAATCCATATCAAATTACGCAGATTCGCGACTACAATAATCTTATAATCGATTTTTATAAATTCCTGTTTGCGTATTAAAGCTAGAAGTAAAATTAAAAAAACACTCAAAATCGAGCTTCAAAATGTCAGCATCATTTAAAGGTAGATGCAGTGAAAATTTTGAAAAATGATATATAAGGGGCGTAGTCTCCCTTTTGTTGGCTTTTAGTTTTATTTTGACACGAAGACCGTGCAATGAGTGGCTTAGTCACAAATCGATAGAGAACATAAAAAAACTGGTTCGCCTCAACGTGTTTTTACACATTTTTTTACATTAAAGTAGACACAGCTTCCACCAAAATAAAGTTTGGAGGTCAATATCATGAACAGTTTGCAACGACAGTTCAATTTACCCAAAACTATTCACTTTTTTTCATATACTTAAGTAATTCCCGAGTTATAAAGGGGTGAACCTCCGCTTCAGCTATGTTAAAAAATTGGCAATATTGCCCATTTAAAGATTTAAATAGGAAGAAAAATAATTTACAAAAAATGTTTGTTGTTGTTTTTTGTTATCTAAGAAATGTCCTTATTTTTGATGGCGGGCATGATAACTCCTCACTGGAACATCGGAATCCGAAAATTCCAACGGTGTTAGAAAGAGTACATGTCTGACTCTCGTATGAATTAGGATTATTTACTTCGCTCTAAAATTAACAAAATGGCGGACGTTTGAAAAAATATTTTTGGAAAATAGCCGATTTTTTACCAAAACCCAAGTTAAAAAATAAGGAAGATCTCCGCCGATTGGCTTTATCCTAGTTCATACGATAGCTATACACTCACTGAGAAACGTGTAAAAATTTTAAGTCGATTGGGTTATTAGTTTTTGAGTTATCGTGCCCGCCATTCGCAAAAAAATGTTTAGAGGAAAACGCGTTTAAAGTTTAAGAAGGCCTTCAGCCGTCACTTGATGCTGACACAATAAATCTGCTATATCTTCAAGAGTTCTTGATATTTTCATTTGAAATTTTGTAGGGACATTCTTTAATTAGTGTAGATTCGAATTATATCAACAAAATTTTTGACCCCGAGAATGGGGGGATCCCCTTAAATTAAAATGAACTACCTTTGATTAATGTGTTTTTATGGGTTTCCCCACATTCAGCTGGCCACAAATAGTACCGAATCCAATTCATTCCACCCAGATGGAATGTTAATCTTTCTAATTTTTTTAGTGGGAAGAAGTAAAAGTTGTTATTTCTCGTATATGCACATGTTTAAAGATAATTTAGAAAAAAATGTTTTAAAAATTTCCGCTTTATATTTGACATTGATCTTTAAAGGAAAAAAGTTTGTACGCCCACTATTATTAAGGAAAATATTTGCAACGAGGTCAATCTTGCAAAAAAAAACCAAATACCTGTTCATATATGCCACGAAAATCATAAAAAAAATCAACAAAAACATTAATGTCTTCATTCATGGAAATAATAATCGAGGAATCAATGTCACAATTTAGCGAAATAGAGTTGCCGTTTCAGGTTTTATTTTTCATAAATGATAAAATATTATACACATGTAAATTTGCAATTCCGTTAATAAAAATTTGGCAAGATGAAAAATTCCAATTGTGTTTGAATGGCCTTGGTGAATATATGAAAATCCCAAAAATTCGCCATAGGTCAAAGGTCGAAGGCCCATTATTATACATGAAGAAATAGCTTCCCGTCTGGGGAATAATGTTTTGGAATGATTTTCCGGAACGAACAATCACCAGTCATCATATAGTTCGTAATGTTTACGTATGATTGTCCGATTTTGGCATCTTAAATTTTCTGTAAATTTCTTCCATCTATCCGTCATAAATCTCTAACCCCACAAGATGGACAAAAATGAAGCATTTTCAATATTTTATAAGGTTTTGATTGCATTTTCTGCTTTGGCGATAGTATGACATTCTGGTCACTTGGAGGGTGATAAAACAGCTCTGGAGAAACTTTTCAGGAAATTAGAGGAGACTGGTACAGCTTCGGCATTTTTTGTTTAGAGCTCTATATCTCAGTTCTTATTCAACAGATATAAACATTTTGTGGCTGATTATTGTCCTCAGATTCTAAATTTTGAAAACTCGTACCAAAAACATATGAAAAATTAGTATTAGTTAAATATCTCTACAGTTTTGTCAAAAAAATCATATTTCGCGAATGTGTCCCTACCCTGGGTAGCTTCGGCATTTAATGAGGCACATTTGACACCCATAGCCATAGCCTGGTAATTATCATTGCTAGAATCTATCCCAAAGGTACTATCTATAGTTTTTCATACCCTCCACCATAGGATGGATTAATTAAATAAAACGTCAGTTTCGAAAATAAACTACATCGGTCCGCATTTAGGCCTAGTCTCTATATAATGATACCTACCGATTTTCGGTATTTTTTAATATTTAGCGTGAAGGAAGGTATTGTGGTGCAAAAGTGAATAGGCCTAGCACCTCATATAATGGTAACTCCAAGTGTTCGGTAATTCCTTCACGATGTAGTCAAAACATGCTAAAAACTACAAATATGTACATCGCAATATAAAATTCATCTTAAAGCTATACAATTCAAACTTAGTATAAGAATTAAAAAAAATGATGAAATTGTGTTTGGTGTATATTATGGTTTACGATAATCACGCGGTACAATTATATATATAGATACTGGCTGGCCCGGCAAACGTTGTCTTGCCTTATCAATATTGCAGCAATATAAGGATGGTAAAAAACACTTGCCACTAAGTTTATGTCAATAAAAAGTATTAACTGGTACCCCAATGCAGGCCCAAGCACAAAACAGTTTATAATTTGGTAGAACTTATCCCACCAAATGTTTTTTCAATAGATGATCATGGTTGGTTATTGTTCCAACGTTTTTACATTATCTTATTTGTCCCTCCTTGAAGAATTCTTAATTATACCCTACACAACTATGTTGTCAGGGTATTATAGCTTTGTGCAGCCCCAAAAGTTTGTAACGCCGCGAAATATTGGTCCTAGACCCACCTTTAAGTATACCGATCGTCATATCTCGACTAGCTGAATCGATCTAGACATGTGTTTCCGTCCGTCCGTCCGTCCGTCTGTCCATTATAATTTGTAAACACGATACAGGCCACAGTTATGGACCAATCTTCACGAAATTTTGCATGTAGGATGGGTTCTGGCCAATGAAGGCCCCTATTGTTTTTGGGAAAGATCGGTTAATATTTAGGGGATGATATGGACCAAATACTAAATTTTTGTCGGTTTTTCTGGTCGCTCCAGAGGCCGCAACAACGGTCCGAACATCGTGAAACTTTGCATGGAGAAGCGGATCGGGCCAAAGAATAAGCATGTCTGTTTGGAGAAAGATCGGTCAATATTTAGCGGGTCAAATGGACCCTGACTTTTGTGTGAAAAATGACAAAATTTGTATTCTATGGCGTATATATTAACCCCTGAAGGACGTATACCCGAGAAGTTGATATTATAGCCAAGAGGAGTGGTTGACCTTTAAATTAAGACCAATTATATTGTTGTATGTGCTCGGATGTGGGAGTTACACCTAAATATTTACAGGTATCTCCGTATTCGTATATTATTTAGAAACCCATTATCACTCTGGAGAGCGGAACTATATCGCTGATCGCTTTGAAATGTTCCATGAGGTTCCAGTTATGGTCAAGGACAACGCCTATAATTTTCGGTGATGATCAGATAATAATTTTGGAATGAAGTGGACCGAAAACTTAATTTTTTGTGTTATTTTCGAGTTGATCTATAGACTTCATATGAAAGCCGAACATCACAACACAACCCACGGTGAAGGGAATCTGGACAATAGCTATACTGAATACTCGTAATATTCGGAAAATATGTCAGTGTGAGGAAGAGGTGCTGTTTGCCTCTAATCGGGCAAGAGGGTGCAAATATCACGAAACATTGCCCAGTCTCGGAATAAACATCCGCAGAAAATTTGAGTTCCGTGGTAGTTGTGTAGGGTATCGTATGGTCGGCCCCGTCCGACTATACTGCTCCGCTCACTGGTTACAATATCATTTTGTTCATGTCCAACTGTCCTTTTGATTTTTATATTGAAATCAGTATATAACTCGAAATATTTTAGGTTTGCATAGAAATTTAGTGGTTTCCGCTCAGTTATAGGTACATTTCATTTTTAAACAAACTGTCAATTAGTTTTCAGATTGCCGTTATAGATTTATATATGTTTGCTATATATTCTATATAGTTTTTGACATAGGTCCACATCTAAACTTCAAGTTGACGGCAAAAAAAAGAAACATTGTCGAAAAAATAATACACTTTTTTGACAAATATGAAAATGAGATTTCATATCCAACAGCTTGGAATCTGAAGAAAATAAGACAAAACTTCAAATATCTGACGGGAATGCTAATAATGCTATCATTACCATTATTTTCGTCGATGTTAATGATCGGATTATTAGTATTAGAACATACATATATTTTATGAAATTAGAAGTTTTGATCTAACTAACTTGAAAAACCATATGTCTTAAAAACAACAATTTATTTAAACATTAAAGTTAGATACAAAAGTTGGGGAATTATCTCCCCATCTCACAATTTCCATATTTTCCTATTCTGACCACATACGATTTATAAGTCCTTCGAATCGTCAAAATCGGTGCAGACGTTCTTGAATTATAAACGATGTAACTAAAACAACGTTCGATCATTCAAATTTCCCGACTTTTTGATATTTTTCTCAACATTTTCTTCGTAAAAACCTTCAAAATACCTTCAAATTGTATGAAATTTGGCACAGTTCATTCATTTGGCCCTATTGAAATTGGGAAAAATCGGTTCAGATTTAGATATAGCTCCCATATATTTTCGTCCGATTTAAGGTAAATGGTGCACTAAAGTCCCTAAATAGCTTACGATTTGCACGAAATTTTGCATAGCGTACTGAATTATGCCTAGAATGATGTGTGCTAAGTTTCTTGAAAATCGGTTCAGGTTTAGATATATCTCCCATATATAGTTTCGTCCGATTTACACGAAATTTGGTACAACCTACTGAATTGAGCATAGAATGATGTCTGCCAAGTTTCGTGAAAATCGGTCCAGCTTTAGATATAGCTCTTATATATAGTTTCGTCCGATTTCATGTCACTGGTGCCCCAAAGTCCCTATATATCTTTCGATTTGCACGAAATTTGGCATAAAATACTGAATTGAGCGTAGAGTGATGTCTGTCATGTTTCGTGAAAATCGATCTAGATTTAGATACAGCTCCCATATATATTTTCGTCCGATTTAATGTAAATGGTGCATCATAGTCCACATATATCTATCGATTTGCATGAAATTTGGCATAACGTACTGAATTGAGCCTACAATGATGTCTGCCAAGTTTCGTGATAATCGGTCCAGATTTAAATATAGCTCCCATATATAGTTTCGTCCGATTTCATGTAAAACGAAATTTAGCATAGCGTACTGAATTTAGCCCAGACTGATATGTTCCAAGTTTCGTGGAAATCGGTTGAGATTTAGATATAGCTCCCTTATATTGTAGATTGATTTTAAGTAATTGACGCACCAAGGATCCAATATATGGCTGATAGGAACAAAACGTACTGAAATTAGTATAACCTAACCTGTGACAAGTTTCGTTGAAATCGGTTCATATTTTGATATAACTTATATATTTTCGCCCGATTTTAAGTAAATTAAACATCAAACTCCTCATGTTAGTCAGATTGGCATCAAATTTTGCACAACGTACAAAATTGAGCATAGGATTACGTAGTTGCGTTTTCTAGAAGTACAGACGGATGACCTATTGATATTTGTTTGAAGTCGATTGATCTAAGTCGATTCACATTTAGATAAATATCACATATTTTATTTCATCCAATTTCATGTTAATAATCCTGTTTAATATACCCATACTGGTGAAGGGTATCATATAGTCGGCCCCGTCCGACTTTACTACTTTCCTTACTGGTTATATATATATATATATAGATTTATTTTGATATTCGATACCTATGGATCAAACCTAGTGATGTACAATGAAAGCTTCATACAGAAAACGAAATTGCCGAAGGTGACCCAGTCTCCCTTCTCATTCGGGTCGTAAATACAACCTGTACTTTGTTTAACTAATAGATGAACCGTCCGATAAACGCAAGGATGGACTAGTTTTAGAACATAATGTGCCGATCCTATTATCAGTTGTACCGATCCTACTATCAGTTTCTCTTCCCACTGAGACACCTTCGGCATCGGTGCACATTCGTGAATCGCTTCTTAGATATGAAGCTCTCACTGTACATCACTAGCATCGATACATAGGTGTCGAATATCAAAATAAATAACTGTCGCAAAGTTTGAAATCTCTGGCTAATAAACTTATTTAGATGATGCTATTTCTGATGTTTATGTGGCCTTTAGACGTCAACGTCCGGCGCAAAAAAAATATAGTCTTAACATTGAGTCGCATATTAAAACAAAATAGAACCTTTAGAAGATCTGACTTCCAACCAGACTAATATCGGTGATGATTATCAGGTTATGACGAATGTGCCCCATCAAATGCCGAAGGGGAATTCGGGGAATTTGACTTTTTTAACAAAACTGTAAAAATGTTAATTAATACCATATTATTATATGTTTTTGGTACTAGATGTTTTAATTAATTATCAGACGACAATAACCAGCCATAAAGTTTTTATGTCTGTTGAATAAGTACTGAGATATAGAGCTCTAAAAAAATGCTGAATCTGCCCCAGTCTCTCCTAAGTATTTGTTCATTTCACTACAGAACGAAAAGCCCTAACACGGCAACCCTGTACAGAGGACACATTTTTTTATTGAACGATAAATATATTCAATGAATAACACAATCCCAACTCTTTCAGGCCATAACGAATCAATATGTTCAGTGCAAATTTCGTTTTTTTTTCAAGTCTTATGGTCGTCTTTGTGACATTTTGCATATTCAACGACATTCATTCATTCATAGATAGCTCGATGATCGTTAGAATTATGCACGCCAATACAAGTGAACTTCAGTATGTCAGTCAGCAACATAAGCACCACCACACCGCCAACGATGTGTTGGTGTTTCACTTCACTTTTGAGGAGTGTCACTTGTCGTCTTTGTTTGTTTTCATTTTTTCATCTCAAATGGCAGCGGACGACGAAACAAATGATTAAACCTGGCCGGAATATTGGCGGTGGCGGCTCAATGGCTTTTGAAGTTTTGTCGGTTTAAGGCATAAAATTTGAAATTAATAACAGTCTAGGCAACAAAGAGATTATTCTATTGTTGTTGATATTTGTTGTTGTTGTCATTGTTAATCTGTCATTAAAACTAAGTATTTTGAATTTATAATAACAACAAACAAACTAAACTATCGGAATAAACCACTGACGATTATTTATGGTAATAAAGTTCCGCTGTTTTGTAATTCCAATATTTGTGGTGGTGCTGTTACGACGGCAAACAAAGCAAAGCGCAATCCAAAACCATTGGAAAGGATTCTGCAAACAAAAACAAATTTCGTAAAACAAAATAACAACAAACGAAAAAATTAAAATAAAAAACCTACCGAAATATTTGCATAAAATATGATTTATATGACACACGTGAATGATTTCTTAATCAAATTACATTCAATTATTGCCATATAATCTGTTGCTGTTATTTTTTGCTTTGGGTTGTTCTCCTTGTTGAATTATTTTTTTTTTCTGGTTGGTTTTGTTATTTTTGCCAAGGTACATTTCCTGGTTACAGTAACAACAGTTAACAGTAACATTTACTACCTTCAGATTTGTTTTGTTTTAAACAAAAATAAAAAAACCTGCAATAATATTTACATGTTTCCAATACAATATGAATTTCAAATGAGCCAAATGACCAAAAATAGTCGTTTGGCCGTTGAAGAAACTAGCCGAAATCTTTGCGAAAAAAAAAACATTAAACAATTAAAGGGTGTTCAATAGACCTAATGGCGTCCAAGAGTTTTAATGACAATCGGTTGTTTAATCAGATATACAACGCGAACTAAATTATTAAGCGGCAGCGTTATATGGGAGTTACATCAAAATTGCAAACACCTAATTTAAACTTGGCGTTACTATAGTGGTTTCGACGGATACGGAATGAAGAATATATATTTCCCAAGGAACCACTTCACCTTATGGTGGAGGGTATAAAACTGGTCAATTCCAAAATATTAAATCTGTATTGACATTTTTTTGCAAACAATTAGGAATTCTTTTAAATTTAATAATCGGTCTACTACACCACGAGCTGACTACTATCACCCGAGCAGGGTACTATAACCCAAGGCACCTACAAACACCCCAACAAGCCGAGCCCACTGCTACAGCCGAATGCGACTTCTACAATTGTTACCAGCTATTAAAAACAAACCAATTGCTTGAATTAAAAACAAATCACAACCGACAGAGTCACGGTCCGATTTTCAAAAACCGAGCCTAAGAATCCAATGGTTTCAGAATAGTATTCACAATTTAAATATATAAAGAATAACTGATTTTTATACCCTTCACCACACTGTGGTACAGGGTATTACTTCTTTGTGCATATGTTTGTAACAGGCAAAAGGAATCGAGATAGACCCATGGTTCCTTTTGAGAATATGCATAAAAGCACTTTCCATCTGTCCGTCCGCCCGTCTGTCCATGTTAAATTGTAAACAAAGCACAGGTCGCATTTATTATTCGAATTGGTTGAAATTTGGCGCAGCTCATTCGGTTGGCACAAGGACGAACCCTATTGACATTGGGAAAAATCGGTTCAGATTTAGATATAGCAAATTTGGCATAACGTACTGAATTGAGCGTAGACTGATGTCTGTCATGTTTTGTGAAAATCGGTCCAGATTTAGATATAGCTCCCATATATATTTTCGTCCGATTTAAAGTAAATGGTGCACCAAAGTTCTTAAATATCTTTCGATTTGCACGAAATTTGGCATAACGTATTGAATTGAGCCTAGAGTGATGTCTGCCAAGTTTGGAGAAAATCGGTCCAGATTTAGATATAGCTCCCATATATAGTTTTGTCCGATTTAAGGTAAATGGTGCACTAAAGACCCTATATATCTGTCGATTTGCACGAAATTGGGTTCAACGTACTTAATTGAGCCTAGAATGATGTCTGCCAAGTTTCGTGAAAATCGGCCGAGATTTAGATATAGCTAGCATGTATAGTTTCGTCCGATTTCATGTAAATGGTGCACTAAAGTCCCTATATATCTTTCGATTGGGACGAAATTTGGCATAACGTACTGAATTGATCGTAGAGTGATGTCTGTCATGTTTCGTGAAAAATTTGGCAGACTTATTGGACCCAATTTTATATGCGAGTTATATGTAAATATGGATCGATTAAAACAACGTGCACATGTCATTCGGTATGCTGCAACCCAGCTCGGTTTGCAAAATTTCATAACAATGAAAAACCAGTAAGGAAAGTTCGAAAGGCGGACAGAGCCGACTATATGATGCCCATACGTGCAATATCCTGTCCATAGAACAGACAAAGAATCTTTAGAGGCCATCGACATGAAATCGGACTCAATTAAATATGTGACCTCAATAGATAGATAGATAGATGTAGATATACTAATTGAAATCAACACAAAATTTCATGTCAATCGTGCAGACTTGGGGTCTACGATGTACCATTTGCATTCAATTTACCTAAACTATGTACGAGAGCGGTGCGTAAATCTGTACCGATTTGAAATAACTTTTACAGCAAAGCGTGTAGCCAAAAATTTTATCTGATTAGAACAAACGTTCGGTATTTTCCTGAAATCAGACGGACATATATAGGAGCTACTTCTATGTCTGAACCGAATTAAACGAAATTTAATACACCTAATTGTAGACTTAATTAACTACGTTGTATAAAATTGCATCGCAATCGGACATACTTTGGGTATTTGGTGCACCATTTGGACGCAATTATGAATTGAAACTATATCTAAATCCGAATAGGTCTCAACAAAACCAATTAGGTCATGCAAAATTTTGTCTCAATCGGACAATCCTTGGGAGTTTTGGTCATCATTTCCATAAAATCGGACGAAAATATGCATTGGTGCTATATCTACATCAGATCCGATTCCATTGAAACTTCACTATATTTTTTGGACTCAACTCAAGACGTAAAATCGGATGAAAATATATATGGGAGTTGTATCTTAATCTGAACCGATTACAAAACTTAAAACACGTTATTGTGTTACGTAAAATCGGATGAAAATATGTATGGGAGCTGTATCTTAATCTGAACCGATTACAAAACTTAACACACAGCATTGTAGGCTCCATTCAAAACGGTATCCAAAATTTTGTGTCCATTAGACCAACATTAGGAGTTTGGTGCATCATTTACATAAAATCGGACCAAAATATATATGGGAGCTATATCTAAATTTGAACCGATTTCTACAGAACTTAACACACGTTATTCTAGACTCAATTTAATGCAATATGCAAAATTTAATCTCAATCGGACAATTTTTGGGAGTTTGGCTTACCATTTACATAAAATCGGGCAAGTATATATATGGGAGCTATATCTAAATCTTAACCGATATCAATAAACCTTCATATACGTCAATCTGATCTTAGTTCAGTACGCTGTGCAAAATTTTATTTCAATCGGAAAAATATTGACAGTTTGGTGCACCATTTATATAAAATCGAACGAAAATATATATCGGAACTATATCCAAATTTGAACTAATTTCTACAAAACTCAACGTAAGTTATTCAAGACACAATTTAATGCAATATGCTAAATTTCCACTCAATCGGACAATCTTTGGGAGTTTGGTGCACCATTTATATAAAGTCGAACGGAAATATATGCGGAAGCTATAACTAAATCTTAACCGATTTCTAAAAAATTTAGCGCTAGTTATTACAAACTAAATTCAATACGATATGTACGATAATCTTGCGAGTTTGGTACACAATTTACATAAAATCGGACGAAAATATATATATATATATATATTTATACAAAGCTTCACATACGTTAATATGTATTGCGCTGTAGAAAAATTTGTCTCAATCGGCCATATATTGTGACTTGAGTGAAATATTCTGTGTTCGGACAAAACAATATACACCCTATCCAATTTTGGATACCATTTACTTAAAATCGGACGAGACTATATATGTGAGTTATTTCTAAATCTGAACCGATTTTTCCCAATTTGAATCATCCATTCAATCCTTAGGTCAAATAAGCTATGCCAAATTTCATCCAATTGCGATCATAAATGCGACCTACGCTTTATTTACTATTTTACATGGACAGACAGATGGACGGACACGCATAAATCGACTCAGAAAGTGATTCTATGCATATTCTCGAAAGGAACCATGTGTCTATCTTGTTTCCTTTTGCTTGTTACAAACATATGCACAAAGACTTATACCTTGTACTACAGTGTGGTGGGGGTATAAAAATAAACTTATTTTAAGAACATAATAATTTTCAAAACTCCAGATCTTGCGTGTGGTTCCGTTATTTTTTTCTATGTTCCCGGACATTTGTGGGAAATTGTGAACATTCACGGATTAGTCTCAGGCCAATATCTTGACTTTGATTGTTACCCTTATATATGCAATCATCAGGTTATCTACAATGACCGCTTAAAATTAATATATATATAGCCAACATATCGCCTTAATTCCCATCATTCCAATAAATTCCCATTACATTTTATAATATTTTACATAAAACCCATTATTAAATGACCATTAACATATAATCAGGCAATGCGCAACCACCATTCAAAGCACACCTAATGTTTGTCGTTTGAGGATAGATATCGTCGTTGTGGTCGCTGATGTTGTTATTGTTGTTGTCTTTGTCGTCATATACGGTCATTTGGTCAGAAGATTTGGTTAGATTTTGAACATTTGATTGCCATAAATGCACTTGTTGGCTATCGTAATCGTAATCCATGCTAGGCATTTAATAACAATTCAAATTTTGCAAATCGTTAACGAGATTTATGATTTATTTAAAAATAGTAATGTATGTATTTTAGTTTTTTGTTTCTGTTTTTTGTTTTTGTTGTACCCTTTTGCGATATGGGATATCGCTGTTTCGTTGCAGATTATCTTTGAAATCGCGCCTTACACGTTGGCCAACATAGATATTGACCGCAATGATTTATCGTCCAATTTTGGCATAATAAAATGCAGAGAATTTTTGTAACAATAATAAAAAAATATTCTAATCTTTTGCCAAAAAGAGAGAATTTTTTGTTAGAATGTAGACGTAATATGGATGGGATAAGGAAATGCTTATTTCTTTAATATGGAAGATGGGGCGATGCAGTTATATAACATGACAAATACCAAAAAATCTTTTTCTGAGGTGCCCGTTATAGACTCGGAATTCTAATCTCATTTCAGTAAACCGTGAGAAACTTAGTTTCAATCAAAAATATGTTACCTACCTGCTGAATCATTTGCATAGAATCAGACGAGTTACATATAAACTGCAAGCTAAACCTCTTCCAGAAATATGGTGGACTAGAGGGAGGAATACCTAAGGAGTATCTGGAGTGCTTTTATTTTTGGATTGGGACAGATTCGTGTTTGTCTCCCTCCAAACGAAAATCAGATAAATACAGAAGCGACTAAAAATAGTACAGATAAATCTGTAAAGCAGCAACTGAAGAGTAGTTACTGGAATTCGGACAAAACAAGTCACTTGTTGTATCCAGGTTCTGACTCAGCAGATATTTTGCTGCGTGTTCGAAATGAGGAAAGTAAACAAAAGAGGATGTGATGTACTGGTGTACCAAGGAATAATACCATTTTGATAAATACAAAATTGAATTAAAGTGAGCTACACGGAAATCTGGGAAATGCCTTAGCAACCCAATTATAGGCTTTAGTGAAGAGGGGGGTATTCTCTGGCTTCTGGTGCTATTAACCTCCAATTCTTTTCGATTCGAACAACAGATTTCATTCAAGGAGACATCAACTGCTTGATAGATGTGAGATTGACCCTCTCACCACTTATAAGATATAGATCCCACTATCATTTATATATTTGCCAAAAAACATTGTGATGGCTAAGTTATAAAACTTTAGCTCTAACTCCTCTCCATTTCAGTTAGAGCGGAAAAAATGTATATATGTATCTCAAATCTGGGGACTTTGAGCTTTACGCAGTAAAATTTTATATTACTATGGGTCAAGGTTTACAAATCACATCAAGACAAAGATATATATATCTAGATCTGACCCAATTTTCACGAAACTCAGCACACATAATTCCAGCATCAACTCAGTAAGCTATGACAAATTTCCTGCAAATCGAATGATATATGTGGACCTTGGTGCACCATTTACATTAAATCGGACGAAACTATATATGGGAGCTATATCTAAATCTGGACCGATTTTCACGAAACTTGGCAGACATCACTCTAGGCTCAATTTAGTACGTCATGCCATATTTCATGCAAATCTAAAGGTATATGTGGACTATGGTGCACCATTTACATTAAATCGGACGAAAATATATATGGGAGCAATATTGCAATCTGGACCGATCTTCACGAAACATGACAGACATCACTCTACGCTCAATTCAGTACGTTATGCCAAATTTCGTGAAAATCGAAAGATATATAGGGACTTTGGAGCACCATTTACATTAAATTGGACGAAAATATATATGGGAGCTATATCTAAATCTGGACCGATTTTCATGAAACTTGGCAGACATCACTCTAGGCTGAATTCAGTACGTTATGCCAAATTTGATGCAAATCGAAAGATATATAGGGACTTTGGTGCACCATTTACATGAAATCGGACGAAACTATATATGGAGCTATATCTAAATCTGGACCGATTTTCACGAAACTTGGCAGACATCATTCTAGGCTCAATTCAGTACACTGTGCAAAATTTCGTGCAAATCGAAAGCTATTTAGGGACTTTGGTGCACCATTTACCTTAAATCGGACGAAAATATATATGGGGACTATATCTAAATCTGGACCGATTTTCTCGAAACTTGGCAGACATCACTCTGGGCTCAATTCAGTACGCTGTGCAAAATTTCGTGCAAATCGAAAGCTATTTAGGGACTTTGTTGCACCATTTACCTTAAATCGGACGATAATATATATGGGAGCTATATCTAAATCTGAACCGATTTTTCCCTATTTCAATAGGGCTCGTCCTTGGGCCAAATGAATGAGCTGTGCCAAATTTCATCCAATTCGAATAATAAATGCGACCTGTACTTTGTTTACAATTTAACATGGACAGACCGACGGACGGACGGACAGACGGACATGCGTAAATCGACTTAGAAAGTGATTCTATGCATATTCTCAAAAGGAACCATGGGTCTATATCGATTCCTTTTGCCTGTTACAAACATATGCACAAAGCCATAATACCCTGTACAATAGTGTGGTGAAGGGTATAAAAATGTGATACAACATTGACATGTGTGAAAATATTAACATGAAATGGCTGTCAATTAAACAAATGGAACCTGCGATAATACTTACTTACATAGCAGGCTCGTGACAGAATATTTGATCCATAAGTCGTGCTTAAAAAAAGATTTCCAGGCATGTCGGTCTTTTGCGCAGTTCTTTCAATTTGAAAAACCATGTTCGGCAATGTTGTCTTCCACTTGATCTTTCCATCGGATTCGTGGCCTTCGCCTTCTGCGTGAACCATCAACAGGTTACTTTTATATGCCTTTTGGGCAGGAGCATCTTGACCCATTCTTACAAAATGGCTTAGCCAACGTAGTCGGTGCAGCTCGATACGTTTGACTATGTCGATATCCGAAAATAGATGATAAATCTCATGGTTCACTCTACGGCGATATTTACCGTCGACGCAGATTGGTACATAGATCTTCCTGATTTTTTCTCTCAAACTCTCTAAGAGCTGCTTGCGCAAGTACCCATGCTTCAGACCCATACAACAACACGGGTAGTATCAGTTTATTGTAGAGCGTGAATTTGGTCTGGCGAGAGGTGCCCTTGTTTCTGAATTGCTTACTTA
Source organism: Musca vetustissima (assembly GCF_032173495.1). NCBI lineage: Eukaryota > Metazoa > Arthropoda > Insecta > Diptera > Muscidae > Musca > Musca vetustissima. The sequence goes on along the minus strand of NW_026885378.1, from coordinate 29,634 downwards.
GACCACAGTAGCATCTGTTGGCTAACATTATTCTCCTCCTCTGATGTTAATAGTTTTGTTTATGGCGGTATCGAGATATATAAAATCTTCGACTACCTCGAGCTGTAGTTCTCAAGTTGCACAGTTGGTTCGAGTCTACGAGACGACTTGCGCATGACATGGAATTGAACTGACTTTAATAAATCCATACACATTTTATTCTGCAACATATGAAAAATTTTGTTTCATTAGAATAAATATGAGGAGTTTGACTTATAACATAAATCCGACGCAAATATATAGAAAAGCCATATTTAAATTTCAATTGATTTTCACGAAACTTGCCACACCATAGGATATGCTAACTTCAGTACGTTGTATCAATCGATCTAACTTTGGATCATTTAAGCATCATTTATTTTAAATCGGAGAAATATATATATATATATATGAGGGCTATATCTAAATCTGAACGGATTTCAACGAAACTTTGTACACATCATTCTAAACTTAATCTTATATACTATGCAGAATTTCGCGTAAATCGAAAGAAATATATTTGCTTTGGTTCACAATTTACATAAAACTGGAAAAATATATATCTAAGTCTGATGCGATTTTCACGAAACATAACACACGTCTGTATAAACATAATTGGGTTCAATTGGGTTCGTTTTTGGGCTCTATTCTGTTTACAATGGATAATGGACAAAGATACAGACCGACGGACATGCATAATTCGAGTCAGAAAGTGATTCTATGCACTTTCTCAACAGTAAACACGGATCTGTCTCTTTTCCTGTTTTCCTAAAAACATATGCACAAATACATAAAATCCTATACCTTAGTGAGACGAAGGGTATAAAAATCGTACGGAAATATTCATAGGAGATATACCTGAATCTGAACCGATTACAACGAAACTTTTTATACCTTAGGATATACTTATACCAATACGTTTTGCAAAATTTTGAGGTCATAAGGCATAGTGTAGGTCTTTGGTAAACCATTTACTTGAAATCGGGTGAAAATATAAATGGGATTTGATTTGCACACGTTAGATTATACTAACTTCAATACGTAGTGGAAAATCTTGGTCCAATCGACCTTGCTTTGATCTTTGCCGTATCATTTACTTAAGATCGGATGAAACTATATATGGAAGCTATATCTGAACCGATTTTTCCCAATTTCGACGTCGGCGGACATGTAGAAATCGACTCAGAAAGTAATTCTAAACTTGTTCTCAAAAGGAACCATGGGTCAATATCGTTTCCTTTTGCTTGCTACAAATATATGCACAAAGACATGTACCACAGTGTGGTGAAAGGAATAAAAACGGATGACGAAAAAATTTGGGATTTGGACAGAAAGACACGATTCTGAATCCACCGGTTGAATAAAAATACGACTTCCATGTTTTCTTTTTGATTGTTCGATTTGTGTTATACCCTCCACAATAGGAATACTGACAGCTAAATATACAAAAGTTTCCAACGCTATGGAACTTTGCTATACTGCAACGAATTGCATTGAAAATGGTGTCTAAACAATTTTATTTACTTCTGATTTCAAATCGATAGGTTCTACTAAATTGAAAAATATTAGCAAAATTCTAAAATATATGAAATTCGTCGCTCATCTGCTGTATAACCGGCATAAATAAAAAAAGTTATTTTGCAAAAAATGTGTTTTAAATTTTCCATCGACTCACACCTTCCAAGGATTCCGAGTGTGTATTACAAAGCAATTGATGCGTTTGTTAAAGATTTGTGCTACTATTTCGATTCCATGAAGGGGACATAAATATTCAAAAGAGTATTCTCAAATGTTACAAACAAATGCACAAACACATGCTACCACGAAGGGAATAGAATTTATTTAAAACCAAAATTTCATCAGAAGCAATCATTCCAGCAGCTTTTCATTTCCTTTACAACTATTTTTCTTCTTTGCTATCAAACTTTAACAAAAATTTCCTTGCAACAATTTCTTTAGAATTCAATGTATGTTAGTAGCGGTGGCTGACAGACAAATCATTCTGTTCTCTAACTGATTCGAACAAAATCGTGGTCATATGTCATTACAGGTTCCAATGTAATTGTCAGGAAATGCTTCATGACTTCTCTATCAAATCTTAACTTGTTTAGCACTTTATTTGTAGTTTGGCATTTCTCACTGTGGCAAATGATTGCCAACGACCAACCGATCGTCCGACCGACCAACCGACATATTAAACAGTGGCCAGACGTCACAGCCACTGCAATGTGAACAATCTATAAAATAACCACCATCAATGGGACACGGGACAGCCCCAGCCCAGATGTTGTAGAATCAAAGTGTTCCATTAGGAGCAAACTTACATATCAATGACTGGAGAGCTGTTTGGATGACTGGCTGGTGGACTGATTCGCTAAATAAAAAACAACAACGTTGCCGAGTTTGATATGGATTAAAATGCCCGTTGGCTTTTGGGATGGGCTCCTCTTTCTTTCACAACTATTGTTACTGCTGCAGTTACTCCTCGGTGTGGCTGACAACAATTGTGTTGGCTGGCTGGCAGGCAGCTTTGCTAGCTGGCAAACAAACAATTCTGACCAAACCTATCTTCTACCTGTTCCCAAATTGACATTTCAATGCATTTATGATTTTTATCTAAAACTTGTAGTGAAACAAACAGCACAAATCCATTGCAATCCCAGATATATTTATATGAACGTATGTGTGTGTGTCATATACTGAGATATACATATGTATGTATGGACTTACTTTAAAATAGTAATCTGTGTAAATGATGTGGCCTTTTTCGAATGACACCCTTGGCACGCTACACTAGGAATTTTTCTCATTTAATTGTATATCTTTATTGAGCTTTATTTCCAAAGATTTTTCAAATTCGGAGAATTCAACCACGATACTTATTGGAATCTAAAAATAATTTGCTAAAAATAAATTTCCGATTCGTATAAAGTATTTTAATCTGGAGGGGCGGGCATACGCCAATCGTCGAAGAAATTGTGCTAGAGTACAACTACCGTAAATAACACTGTGCGACAATATCGATGACATGGACTGGGGGGGTGGAATATTCATATTGGGATTAAAAGACCTTGGTGAATATCAGAAAACTCCAGAAGGAAAAATTCGCCATAGATCAAAGTCCGGAGATATGGCGTGACCATTGTTTTTGCTGGGGACCTTATTATACTTGGAGATAATGCTTTGTATCTTCATTTGTAGCCATGGAATGCATTTTTTGAGATTACATCGAATGAGGAATCTTTTTTAATTAGACCGGACTCCAATTATCACAAGATGCGATTTTTCATCCTCGCAATAATCAAAGTCGAGAAATCGGATATTCAGATGAAATTTCAAAAATTGCGTACAATAGCTACAAATGAAGATTTGAAGCTATCTTTCTAAGAATAAAAACGTCACCAGCAAAACAAAAAATGATCACGCCATATCACTGAACTTTGACCTATGTCGAATTTTTGGGGTTTATATATATATACTCACCAAGGTCTTTGAACCCCAATAGGAATTTCAATCCCCAAAATCTTGTCGCACAGTGTAATTTATTTATAACTTACCCAAAAACAAGTTGAAGAAATTGTTTCCGAATCTCTGCTTTTCCGTAGACTTAATCCTCTTCGCCGCTTCCGAGGATGGACGGTAAGTTTTATTTTTCATGGCATCGGTCTTTTTGTCGCTTTTGGATCACCTGTTCACCCTGGCCAATGTCCGTATATGTGCCCTTTTTCTTGTCGTGAGTTTAACACGACACTTTTTCCACCATTTTAACCTCTTCGCTCTTTACACTTTCATGTTCCGAATCGGAATATAAGTTCGAGTCTCCGCTCGTCTCGCAAGGTTGAGTCGAGATTACTTTTCCCCAATGGTGTCACTTTTCACTACCGCGAGAACGCGAGGAGTCAATTTACAACTTGGTATTTCCATTGAAGGTAGGTGCACGCCTACCGTCCATAATCCGCAAATTCTTAGGGTGGTCTTCGATAACTTCCTTCATTTCTCCTCGCATTCTAACTGCATTATCCAGAAGGTAAAAGCTAGGAATAATGTTCTGAATGTTTTAGCTGCGTCCATAGTCCGAAACCCCGTTCATTTCCCCTCTCATTCAAATATATCAAACAGAAGCTTGAATAAAAGTTCTGTATGCTTTGGCTGGCACCTCTAGGGCTAGGGTAAAGAAAAATAGGTCACGACATACAAGGTCACAGGTCGTTCAATTATGGACTTCTTTTCTTCGCGACACACAATTGATATCCATGCAAACAACACCTCCATGAGGAGTCAAGCAACAATATGTGTCAGTTAAGCAACATAATGAGTTATTAACTAGACAGTTCCTGCTGGCATGCTATCTGCCGTATCATCCCAATCATCACACAGTGATGGCAGATCCACCTCCGCGACACATCCCCTTCAGGCTTTTTGAGTTATAGCGAAGGCATCCAAGACGTCAGTTCATCGGACATATTGTCGATAGCGAACGCGATAAAATCCGTGCATCAACTGGCGGTCTCCTGCAAAATCTTACAGTGAGAGGCTTCTTCGTAGGCAAAGACGTTCGATTCTGCCACAACTAAGATCCGTATACAACAATGTTCTCAGTTCGTATCGAGAGCGCATTGTCCCCGAAATCATTAAAAGGTGTCCCTTCTGCCAGCAAAGCCCTCACGACACACACCACCTATTCGATTGCCTGGCTAAAACCAATATAGGTGGCACAATTTATCCGGCTACCCTCTTCAAATCGTAATTAATAATTAATATATTTTCCATTTCCTTATTCCAATATTTTCAGGAAAAAACTTTCACCAGCAGCCAACCAGTTATACCAACAAATTCCAAGACACCCTTATATGTAGGTGATTTTACCCACGATCACAGGATGACGGCGGGTGTGACTCGTGGTCAGATATACGACATTCGCTAGCAATGGATTAGTTAGGATCAGCACAGTAACATAATTAGTTTATCCTTATTCCATACTCAGTTTTGGTCTACCAGGATAAACCCCTTGAGGTTGGTGGTCAACCAGGGATTTGAAAACTTGTATAAAATTATTTTTTTAATTTATTTTAAAAATTGTCCGCAGTTTGTGGAAGTAAAAAAATTAATTTTATTATTTACATTTGCCTTGACACGAAATCATAAATTGTACCTTAAGGATAATTCATATTTCAAATATGTCCACAACACCGATTGTAGTGCCGCAAATGAGTTATGACCAAATCAAATATATCGCCCATTATATGACTCTGTTAATAGAACAGCTATTGTCAAGTGCTGGTGGTTCGACTGCGGCTGTGGCAGCCTTAAATTGAACCGATTTAGATAAATTGTGCACGATTTCACGTGCAATGTTCTATGACGGCCACCGCTGTTGTTGGTACAGCGGCTGCTGCTGTAGCAATTGGTGGATGGCATCCCAAAGATATAAACGAGTGCATCGATTTATTTATTGAGTTTCCCTGGAAACAGGCGACATACACACAAAACGACACACTTACACACCCCACATTAGAATTCTTGCATTGATTGCAGAAACAAAAAAATCTGCAATTGCATTTATATCCGTGTATTGGAATTATAATCCGCATCTTCTGTTGTACGAGTTAACTGTAATTCGGATATGCCTTTGGGTCATAACAAAACAAACATATCATTCATAGCGAATGATGTATTTTCGAATATTCGTTTTGTATAGCTTCCGATGCGATTTGACTGGTTTGGTTGCAAAACCAAATAGGACATGTCTTTGAATAATGAAGAATATCAAAGCATTATGCCACCACATATTGATTCATGTGTCTAATAGAACGATGGATGATCCATAGATCCATTTATAACTGAACGATGAAAAGCTATCGATCAACGAGTTTTCTTTTGACTTCGTGTCACTCAATGAAGTTGTTTGTCCAAGTCATTAATATTTGTTATATTTATCATGATAGATTTGGTTTTTTGACATAGTATTGATATGATTATGTCATTATGCAAAGATGTCGGACTGTCATCATTTCATCATTAGACAATGTAATTTATTTTAATTGGATGGAAGAGAATATTTCAATTCTAGTGAGGACAAATATTGATGTTGTATTGTAATTGCAACAACGGTTACCTGAGAGTTTTCAAAGACAATTTCTTCTAAACTATATAGTTTGATTGATGAGATCGTCTTCCGACAATATAAGTAGTATATATAATCAGTGACACATGTACCATAAATATTGTACCATCATTAATTTCCAGTATATAATGGAGGTTATGTTAAGCTTGTCAGTTTTGGACACCTCTACAACAACATCTTACGATGAATAGTAGCCACATGAAGAGATTTGCCGAAGAAACAAGGTGTTTGCAACAACTCGAATTATTCGTCGGACAAAATCATAATCAGAATAAAATTCTATGTCAATTCACCATGTCCATCATTGCGCATTTTTTATCCAATTTCCATGAAATTAGGTTCAGTTAATTTATTTCGTACCAAAAGCGAATCCAAAATTACAACCATTTCTGTTGAAAAATGTGTCCAAGTTTACCCAGGAATGTTGATCAATATTTAAACGGAAGATTTTTTACCCCATGAGATGACAAAATATTAAATTCCAGCTAATTCGGTTAAATCACGTGTCCAAAATCCCTTCAATACCGTATTTGGAGGTTGCGTTATATGGTATATTATGGGGTCGGAAATGAATATTTCGATGAGTTACAAACGGAATGACAAAATTAATATACCATCCATAAGGTGGAAGTACCGTCTTCAGTATATAATAAAGTGTGCTAAGTTTCTTTCAAATCGGTCCAGATTTAGATATAACACCTTACATATTTTGGTCGGATTGCTTTTACACGAAATTGTGCATTGCATATTGAATTGAGCAGGACCAAATCGAGTTGTACAGGAGTCAAAACGAAGTCCGGAAATGTTGGCAACGAGAAAAAAAAACACCAAACCGAAGGCTTTAGGGCAGAGATGGAAACCTGGTAAAAAATACAGATGGCGTTTTAGGATCTGGAAGGAGCATTTTGCAAAGCTTCTAATATGAAACAGTGGCGGTGATGAAGATACCCCAAAAGAGATGACGGTATAGGTTGTATATCACCTAGCCAAGATTCTGACCTCATCCAATTAACCAATTAATAGGCTGAAGAACAGTAAACCAGCACGTGCCGATGAATTACCATCCGAACTAATGGTCAGATCCTGGTCAGGAGCTGAAGAACAGTAAACCAGCACGTGTCGATGGATTACCATCCGAACTAATGGTCAGATCCTAGTCAGGAGCTGGAGCATGCTTAGATTAGTACAATTTGGGTAGAGGAATGCATGCCCAATGATTGGAAACTCAGCATTTTGTGCCCCGTGCACAAAAGAGGAGACCAGACGATATCTAGCAATTATAGAGGAATAAGCCTTCATCCCATCGCATATAAAGTGCTAGTAAAGCCAATGGTCAAGAACATTATTGCACCATACCAATCCGGTTCCAGGCCTAGCAAATCCCCCATTGACCAGATTTTCACTATGCCACCACGAAAAACCTATCGATACCTTTCACCTATCCGTTCAGAGGTGTTTAATGCCATGTCTGCGTTCGGCATTCCTGCAAAAATAATACAGCTATACAGTATAACTTTAACTGACACAAGGTCAGTGACAGTTTATCGTGTGTCTTTTTAACATCCTGCTAGAAAAGGTCATACAAGAGGAAAAGGTGAACAGAAATGGCACTCTGTTCACCAAACAACACATGTTACTCGCCTACGTCGATGACATAGACATAATCGGTCGAAAAGTGCGAGCAGTAACAGCCACCTTTGAACAAATTGCTGAGGAAGTCAAAGAGCTGAGGAAGTCAAAGATTTTGTTTACCTTGGTACCGCCATAAAAAAAAAACTAATGACATCAGTTTTGAAATTCGGACGAGAATTGTGTTGGCTAACAGATGCTACTATGGTCTATGTAAGCAATTTAGAAACAAGGCAACCTTTCTCCAGACCAAAATCACACTCTACAATACGCGGATGCTACCCGTGCTGGTGTATGTATCAGAAGCATGGGTACTTGCGCAAGCAAATGGGGCAGTTGTTGGTGTGGTTGAGAGAACAATTTTCAGAAAGATCTATGGTCTTTCAAATGGGAAAAGCTGCGCGCAAGATCGACGCGGGAAACATCTTAGAATATTTGATTTTGATAAAGATCCAATATTTTACGTAATTGTCCCTCACCATTTTCAGAATTTTGAAGGACTTAGCAACATTTCATCAACTGAAGTGGCTGTAATTTGCCAGTCCGGTTTCCTGGAGGGTAAGAAACATATTTGACGTAGCCTCGATATAATGTTTTGACATAAGCCTCATATGAAAATCCCAACAATTTCAGTATTTCCCTAAATTTGCTGTAATTTAGAATTATCGATTCCTGGTGAAAGAAAATACTTCTTCCTAGAACATTTTCAATAATGTTCAATATTTTTAAATACACCCAAAAGCTCCTGTATTTCTTGTTCACTGTTCAAAAGTCCAATAGCTGTAGTAAAATCCCACATAATAGAAACCAATTTGTATAGTCATATACATCGCCACCTCCTCTTTTTTGGAATGGCTCATATACTAACATTATAATTACATTGTAAGAATATTTGTTTACGTATAAAATTTTATGCACTTCAGTGTGTAAATTAAAAATGTTTTTTCTCCACGGGTTAAATGTTAAACATTCCCATTATCCCCATAAATGCATGTTTACCACCCAAGATCTTATCACATTAATCAAAAACAACGACTACCTGCCTACCTTACTTTAGTCATAATGCCCGATTAAACTGATAATTTTATCGCGATATAAATCACAATGAAATGTAATCGTATACATGAAAACGAAGACGACGAAGAAGTGGAAGAGGAAAAACTATTTCAAAAATTACTTTAAGTAAATGATATCAATCGATCTTTAATGTGCCAATAATTACCAGGAAGTATATTTTCCAATCGAAGTATTTTCAACATTTGAGTTGGCTCCCTACTACAACTACTAAACTGTCGGTTTACATTTATGCCGCCATTTGGCCTACAAGAAGTTTGTTCTACATCTCCGCAGCGTACCGTACTGAACTGTGTGTCCATATTACAAAGTACTTTGTAAACGTTATCTTAACAATCAAAAAAATGCAACTTAACTAAATTGCATCAATCAGGTTTCCGCGTGACCATAAAACAAAACTCAAGACCGTGAGGGTAAAATCTGTGGAAAGCATGCAGAAATGAAGGAATCCCTTAGAATAATAGCATACAAGAAAAAATCCAGACTTTGCAATAGTAGCAGAAGACAAGAGGAGCAACAACAACAAAAATATGTGGCGTCAGCAAATGGGAAATTGTGCCACACACAACCATCACAAACTATGGAAGACAGTCATGGGCCGCCAATGCCCTGGTGTTCTATAAAAGTGCTATTAACTACTACTTAAGAAGCGATACTCGCAAAAGGGAAGGTAATATCGACAATTCAGTTCGCTACACAATAATCATGAGTATTTGGAAGTTGTGGTGAAAATTCGGCTATGACCTAAAGAATTCGAAGTTGGGAATTACCTTTATATGAGAGGAGCTATGTCCAGAAATGGACATATATCACAATTTTTCTGCAAAGATGTTTTTCACCCCCCAAGAACACCGAAATTAAAGCGGTTAGAAAAAGTCACTACAACATGCGAAAAAGCTTTAAAGAATGGCAATAATGTTTTTCGAGTACTAGGAACCTGGAACCTCACATTAAAACCACATCGGTTGGAAAGTTCATCTAGACCCTAAAAATAACAAAACAAAGCAAAACATGGACCCTATATTAGAAAATTTTTGCGAAAAAAAATTGTTATCCTCCACGAATGCAGCATTCCAATTATATATCTTTTTAGGTTGAAAAGTTGAAAATCATCTTAGAACATGACAAAATCGCCTCTATGATGGAATTCTAACCACAACAATTAAATTATCTATGATACCATCATATCATGTGTAGGGTGTTGATGGAGGAAGAACATTACAATGAATAGCAGAATATTCCACGCTTATCAAATACAATTAAATGTGATGAAGATTTATGAAAATTATAATTACATCAAACGAATGAAAAATCGGTTTTATGTCAAAGAGAGCAGTAGACATAGTAAAACGATACTAGAAAAAGAAGACATATGAAGGTTGTAGTAGGCATATTCGGAATAATATCTATAATATTTAAGTGAATAAGAAACGTAAGGTGGCATCGTAGCTCAAATATTTATTTTATTTACAACACACTATTGCAATATTGTTAATCTTTGAGTTTAAAGTATAGGGATTAAAATATACTATTCCAATATTTCGATAGTGGAAAATGGAAGTAAATGAAACAAGTGAAACCGGTAAGGAAAGTAGTAAAGTCGGACGGGGCCGACTATATGATACCCTTCACTACTTTGGGTATATTCAACAAATGAATCCTAACAGACGTCGAAGGACCATTAATACGAAAATGGGTCCATAAACATGTCATTCTGCAGCCTTTCCTAAATTTTCATTTGGTCAGATATAGGGTTGCTTCTTACAATGGGACAAAATTTTGTAAATCAGTTTAAAGAAATTATATATACATATATATTTATAGATATGCTATATCAAAATCTGAACAGATTTCAATGATACTTGCCAGAGATTAACTTATGTTAACTACAGTTCATTTTACAAAATTGTGAGGCAATCGGACACACTTTGGGTCTTTAGTGCGCAATTTACATAAAATCGGAAGAAAAGATATATAGAAGCTATATCTAAATCTGAACCAATTTTCACGAAACTTAACACATTCCAGAATCTTTCTAGACCTAATTCAGCACGATATGCCGTGCAAATCGAAAGATATATATTGACTTTGGTGCACCATTTACATTAAATCGGAGGAAAATATATATGGGAGCTATATCTAAATCTGTACCGATTTTCACGAATCTTAGCACACATCATTCTAGACTCAATTCAGTACGCTATGCCAAATTTGGTATAAATTGAAGGATATATAGGGACTTTGGTGAACCATTTACCTAAAATTGGACGAATATATATATGGGAGCTATATCTAAATGTAAACAGATTTTCACGAAATTTAACACACATCGTTCTAGACGTAATTCAGTACGCTATGCCGAATTTCGTGCAAATCTAAGGATATATAGGGGCTTTGGTGCACCATTTACATAAAATCGGACGAAAATAAATATGGGAGCTATATCTAAATCTGAACCGACTTTTACGAAATTTAACACACATCGTTCTGGACTTAATTCAGTACGCTATGCCAATTTTCGTGCAAATAGAAGGATATATAGGGACTTTGTTAACAATGTTTTCCAGTGGCATAGACACATTTGGAGACCAGCAATACTAAATTGCAGCAATTTTTGATGGCAAATTTCCTAAAGTTGGCATTTATTTGCAATGACGCTTCTCCCCACAAGGAATAACATTATACTGTCGCGTCGTATATTGTCACTATGCACACGAAATACTGATTTCAGCAGCCTTTAACGTTGATGTTTGCTGAATTTTCGAAACTCCAAAATATGGACCGATATTGATAACGCATGGTAGGATGGAACATGTGTCTAAAATCCTTAAAATACTGCTGTTTGGAGGGCAATTTTATATGGGGCCTTACTAAAAAAAGTGGACTAATCTAGAAGGAAATACCGAAAATCAGGTGGTAACATTATATGGGGGTGATGCCTAAATGTTAACCTAGTTAACTCATTTCGAAGCAAACAGTTTAGTTTTGTATATCGATACGGAAAATTGGTATTTGGAATCTTTATATGGGGGCTATGGACCGATATAGCTCATTTTGGAAACTGCTCTTTCAGTTTTGTATTATTATTATTATGATAAAATCCAAAAAAATAATGTAACTTAGAGGGAAACGTTATATGATGCCATCACAAACGTTCACAGGATTTTATTTCGGGGGTGGGGTGGAAGCTTCCGAAAGTAGAAAGATTACAACAGATCTGCTAAATCGTCTTGGAAATCCATTCTTTCGAGTACAGAATATATTTCATACTATGGTGGAACACGACTAT
>NW_026885378.1:5000-12500 GCF_032173495.1 Musca vetustissima | reverse complement strand
ATAAAATAAAAAATTTTATAAGGCTTGAAAGCAAAAAGTGTTCAAAGGTGCCCCCTCTCCCCTAATCATTTTTGGGAAGGACATTTGTTAAGACATAAAACTTGCAAAACGAGTTCCAGATCCCAAAATATTTTATTGGAGATATTTGGTACCCAATAGGAACACAATGTACAATTTTGAGCGAATTCGGTTGAAAAATGCGCCCAAGAACCCAAAAATACTGAAATTGGGGGATATATGGGAGCTGTGCCTAAACGTGGACCTATATACATCCCATCTTCGAACTTGATATGCCTACAGATAAAATACAACTCTGTGCAAAATTTTGGCGATCTATTTCTATTAGTGATTACAGCAGACAGACGGATATGGCTAGAGTTACAAACGGAAAAATAAACTTAATAGACCCTCCATACTATTGTGGAGGGTATCAAAATATGGAAAAGCTTCACCAATTGGGTTTATCCTACACAGTAAATCGGCGATATCTTAAAAAGTTGTTAAGATTTTCACTTGAAATTTTATAGGATTCAATTTTTAGAAACCGAGAATGGGGTCCCCTGTAAGTGAATAAGAACTGTGAGGTGGCATCTTACCATATGATAAAACTACGGAACCTGTGTGGTTGTGGTAATATTCAAACATATAAAATATTTAAAACCCTTTAAAATTTGATGTATATCTTTCATACACGCCCTCTAACATCAAGTTAGATTGGTTTGAAAATAGTTGTTCGATACTGGGACAAACACTTAAACTAATGAAAAGGTATGTTGTGCGCTCTAGAAAGGAAAGATAGAAGAACACATCTTGAGAGCTTCTTGGGATTTTGTGTTCTTAGTGAAGTCCTTCAGTCTTTTCTATTTATATCCAAGAATTGGGTTCGAAGACTTGCTAAAACTGGGAAGTTGCATATGAAAACGGTCAAACCTTTTACTGTATTTCCCACACGCTCTGTACCTACTGCTACACTTGCACCCAATCTTTTGTAAATGTGCGTTCAAGCTGAGATGTTCTTTGAGAATACCCGTAAGTCTGCTGATTTCTATTTTGCTAGGCATAAATATTTGCTTAGTTTTATCTCCATAAAATTGTTGGGATCCTTCCAGTCCCCTCGTTATTCCAAAAAATTTTGTGGGTCTCTATCGCCCATGACCTCATTTCTAGTCGTGTTGCTCTAAAAGGTTTTGCGTTGTGTACAGCTAAATGGGTAGACAGTGTTGGACACGTAGTGCACCCTACCCTTAGTCTTACCCAGACTTGTCATTGAAGATCTGCTCAAGCCGGCCACAAGGAGAGTTCCTATTTTGTACCATAAATGCCTTGTTCTGCCGATCAAAGTCTTCGCTACCCCAAACTCTGATGAAGACCGAAGCCTTTTGTAGTTGAGTAATGTCTGTTTTCTTTATCAGTCCAATTGTCGGGCTTGTGTAGACAATACTTGCTACTAGTTTTCTCAGGGCTTCTACGCTCGTTGATGACTTAAATTTTAGGATTGAATTATCATCTACCTTTGAATTATCATCTATTCAGATCAATGGCGACCGCTTCACAGCGTGTGCTCCAAGATTTATTATTAACCGCATCAATAACCTCCTTATGGGTCTCCTATTTTAGATCCTCCAACGCACTATTCACATTGATTATTGCATATCAAATCATAGTAATTAATTTTTGTAACACTCATTCGTATCTACCATCCCCATGTTAAGACTCAGAATTTGGATTTCAGTTCCCACCTACTTGGGAGGGTTAGCCGAGATTGCTCTTCGCCCATATTTTTTAAACCCACAGTTTTAGTCCGCTGAGCCTCTAAAGGTGGGTGGACAACTATAACATAACCTCCAGATTTATCTGATTGCAATAGATTAGTGTCATTATCTACCTTCCCCCTATCCACCACCAGCGGTCGCGATATTTAGGAGACTGACAAATCCCTCTAACAGCAAATCTCACCGATCAAGTTTTCCCGAAATACACATATATCCCATAGATTGAACAATTTCCACAAACAAGTCTGGTTTCGCTTAACACGTAGAATGTTGTCCAATCATCACATAGCTATGCTTCTTCGTTGGCCAGATCTCCTCCGCCCATTTAAATTTTAGATCCACACAAACATATAATACACCACAACATAACAGTGTATAGTATAAACATAAATATAAACGATTTTTGTAGCATATAAAAAACATATATATTTATTTAAAATTTATATCATTTCCTACGATTTAATTTTAAAGATTTTCTATAGAAAATATATTCTTCAAGTAGCTTCTTGTTCAATGGACCCCATTTGGAAGATGGTCGTAAGGCATTTTTGAATCGCTGCAAATAAAATCAATTATTGTTTATGTTAACCCATAGAAAAATGCAATACTTACTGTTCTAAAACTGTCTCCAGGTTGTTTACGATATTCATATAAAAACCAAATTGGAACTTGGCCTACACCTACCGCCCACAGCAACCACCCTAAAGCATAATAAATCATTGGATATGTTTCACCTTTGTACGTCAATGGAGTATAATTTATCAGCGAATATAATAAAACACCCATCATAAGGCCCGGTGTAACGAAAGTCCAACAAATTCTCCAATAGTAACCGGTTTTAATGCCCAACATAAATTCAATATCCTCGCAAAGGCGTTTGGTACCTGGAAATAATTAACATTTTAAATTCCATTTAAAATATTGAAATTTCTTTTTGGTTTTTCTCACCATATATCCATGCAAATGAAATTAATTCCGCAATTGCCAAAACTAAAGCAATAAATGAACAACCAAAGAAATCGACTAAATTCAAAATATATTGTCCGGCCGGAGTTATGTAAATTATGCCGCACAAAAATCCTAACATTGATAATATAGCCGCCACTTTCCAATGTGGAATATTGGGAAAACGATCTTTAATCACGGTCATTACACACGACACCATACCGACATTACTACCCACACCCAATACGAGGAGCATGAAAAAGAATAGAACTGCAAACAATTGAGGCAGATATTTAAATTTCGCTATGGCCTCTGGATATGAGATGAAAGCCAAACCAGCGCCACCCTTTACAACACTGCCGATATCTGTCGTTTGTGATTCATAGGCCAAGTTACCAAGTATTCCGAAAATAATACAACCCGATAGTAGAGAGGTTAGCGAATCGATGCTTGTTATAATCATAACGTCTCTGAAAGACAAAATTTGTAAATATTTTATTTATGTAATGTAAAATTAGGGATCTTACCGGTGCACATTTTTCCGAAAATCGTTAAATGAGGCATACATTATAAGGGTACCAAAACAAATGGCCAAGGAGAAAAACATTTGCGTTATGGCATTATACCAAACCTGAAATATGGAGGGAAAACATATTTTATGTTAAAACTAGTAAAACCAATACGGAAAGTAGTAAAGTCGGACTGGGCCGACTATATGATACCCTTCACCACTATGATACCCTTCACCGACCCTTCACCACTTTGGGTTTATTGTACATATGTATCCTAACAATTTCACCTCGATGTTTCTTCGAAGAACCATACACATGGGACATACGAAAGCGACTCATTCGGGCAGATTTAGAGTCGCTTGCGTACAATGGGAGAAATGTATTGAAATCGATTTTTAGCAAAGTTGATACATGCTATTCGGTATGCCGCACTGTTAAAAAATTAATCTCTATCAGACACTCGTTCGAAATATATATAGAAGCTATGCCTGCAACTGCCAATTTCATCAAAACGCAACGTGTCAATCGGACAAACATTAGGAGTGCACCATTTACCTAAAATCGGACGAAAATATGTATGGGAGCTATATATAAATTTGAACCGATTTCCTCGAAGGTTTACACACATCTCTCTAACCTCAATGCAGTACGCTGTGCCAAATTCCGTGGAAATATAAAGCTACAAACGGGCTAAGGTATACCATTTACATTAAATCGGACGAAAATATATAGGAGAGATATATCTAAATCTGAACCAATTTTCACGAAACTTAACACACATCACTCTAGACTTTATTCAGTACGCAAAAATTGTATAAGGCCGATAGGTTACATCACGCTGAATAACATCTTAGATATGCATATTTAGCTTAGGATACATCAGATCCTTTTATAACATCAATGACCTTAAGCAAGCGCATGCAGGAGCGAAATGCTATAATGTCAAAATCCTATTGATGAATTGTAATCCCTAATACAGTCAACATTAAATCAAACTATCGAAGGTGAAGACAGGTCACATGATGAGAGCGATGAGTTCAATCAATTCAATATATTAAAAACTTAAAGGGTTAACTTATAAAAAAATGTTCCATTATTCTTCCAGAAGGTTAAGAAAGCAATTCTACATACAATTATTTCAATGTTTTGACTTTTAGCCACAAAAATGCCAGTTTGACCTATAGTGGAATGGACCGATGAGTCCCATCCGTTCCGTGCGCTTCATATGAGATTTATTAAATGGGCCGATATTCCCATCTTCGAACTTGATTATAGTTTAAAAGAAACATTACGATGTGCAAAACTTGATTAAAACCGGTTACACCCTTTGAGAA
Source organism: Musca vetustissima (assembly GCF_032173495.1). Taxonomy (NCBI): domain Eukaryota; kingdom Metazoa; phylum Arthropoda; class Insecta; order Diptera; family Muscidae; genus Musca; species Musca vetustissima. Next base: position 7,937 of record NW_026885378.1, on the reverse strand, counting down.
TTATCATGTAGTAGTCTCCATGTCACGGTACCCGCCATTATTCATTATTTTGGATTTCCATTTAGTGTCAAATCTTCCTAACAAAAAATTATCACCACTTCATGGTGTATGGTATAGCAAGTTCGTACCTGCTTAATGACAATTTTGCTAGTTTATTTTCCAATCTTAATTGTATACTCACCTTTGGATTTAACAGCTCCTTCCATTGAGGTTTCAAAAAGAATACAATACCATCCCAAGAACCCGGCAATGTTAAGGCGCGTGCAAGCAAGACAAACATGACAGCATATGGGAATAGGGCCAAAAAGTATGATGCTTTACCGGAACTTCGTATACCTTTGCATAAAATTATACCAATTATAAGCCATGCCACGAACAAACAAAACACTAAATCCCAGCCAGGTGCGCCCAAGCCATCTTCCAGAGAATCCGTTTCACGTAAAACTTCTTTCGAGAAAAATAATTCAGCTGAAGAAAATCGCTTGGTTTGATTATTTCCCACGGTGGCATTCTCTGATGCCGAAAAACAAAATGAAGACCATTCGGGTCGGCAATAAGTCCATGGAAGTTTGTTGGCAAACGAAGAGAACAAATATTTCAGAGTCAAGGCCATAATGCAGGCATAGTAGGTGGTGCCCATTGTCGTGGCAAAAACTTGTCCATAAGCAACGCCTATAAAATTGGGAATATGAAGAAAGATTTGACAAAAACAAAAATGCATTTCAATCAAAAATTATTAAATATTCTCCACTACCTCTCATTGCGGGAACCATATCGAATGCTCGAATACAACTTCTGCTAGAAAATTGTCCAATTATAATTTCCAAATAATAGATGGGTCTGCCAATTAATAGCAGCACAATTATGTAGGGTATAACAAAGGCTCCACCACCATTTTCCAAGGCAATGAAGGGAAAACGCCACACATTTCCCAAACCCACCGACAGGGCTATGCAGGAAAATAAGAACTCAATATTGTTACCCCATTTCTCGCGACCATGTTCCGAAGTAAGTGGATTTTTACTCTGAAAATCAAAACATCTAAGACAGAAGATCACCAAAAACTATGTAGATTGACCAACCTCATCTGCCTGAAGGAAGTGTCCAACTTCATCATTATTTTCCACAGATGTCGCAGCAGCTTCTTTGTCGATGTCATCCATTCTGCACCATCCGCTTATATATCAAATCCTCTTGAAAGTGTTAAACTGAAATGCCATTGTTTTCCAAAGAATTTTGTTATTTTTCACTTTTTTACGATATTTGAAACCCCATAATCTATTATCAACTTGGCGGTGTTATCTGCACCCTCAAATCCCTCAGGCCTATTGTCATCTTTTTTTATGGAGTGTAGTTGACACTGTGAAAAGATAAATAATTAAAACGATATCTCTCTATCACTTTTATTGTATGAAATCCGGAGAAGTGCTCAAAAAAGAAATAATTAATCTTTGTCAAAATAGTTTTGTTGCTGTGGAAAAGAGCGGTAAATTAGATTGCCGGTAGTTTATAACCGAAAATTAACAAAATTTATGCAAAGTTGATATAATTTGTCACTTGTGTCATTTTATTAATACACTATGCGACAAAATTGAAGTTTTGGTCATAGGAGAAAAAATTGCCAATGGGGATTAAAGCCCTTGCTGAATATACTAGGAAATAAGAAGAACAAATTCGTCAAATTGATCCAGCTAATATCGAGTAATCTATTTTTATACCCTCCACCATAGTATGGAGGGTATATTAATTTTGTCATTCCGTTTGTAACTCATCGAAATATTCATTTCCGACCCTATAAAGTATATATATTCTTGATCAGGGTAAAATTCTAAGACGATCTAGCCATGTCCGTCCGTCCGTCCGTCCGTCCGTCTGTCCGTCCGTCCGTCCGTCTGTTGTAATCACGCTATCTTCTGAAGGAATTGAGATAGGATGCTGAAATTTTGCATAGGGTTGTCTTTTGTCTGCAGGCAGGTCAAGTTCGAAGATAGAATATATCGGTCCACGTTTAGACATAGCTCCCATATAACAGTACCCCCCAATTTTCGGTATTTTGAGGTTCTTGGGCGCGTTTTTCAACCGAATACGCTGAAATTTGGTACATTGGGTTCTTATTGGGTACTTAATGTCCCCACAAAAAATTATAAATATAGGTCCACTTTTTCTGGTAGCCCCCATATAACGGTACCTCCTAATTTTCAGTATTTTGGGGGTTTTGATTGTATTTTTCCACCGAATTGGCTATAATTTAGTATTTCGAGTTCTTAATATGTACCAAATCTCTCCACAAAAAATTATAAACATATGTGAATTTTTTTCGGATATCCCCCATATAAGGGTACCCCCCAATTTTCGGAATTTTGGGGTTCTTGAGCGCGTTTTTCAACCGAATACGCTGAAATTTGGTACATTGGGTTCCTAATAGGTTCCAAATCTCTCCACCAAAAATTATGAATATTGGTCCATTTTTTCGGATAGCCCCCATATAAGGGTACCCCCAATTTTCGGTATTTTGGGGTTCTTGAGCGCATTTTTCAACCGAATTTGCTGCAATTTGGTAATTTGTAGTCGTATATGGTAACAAATCTCTCTACCAAAAATTTTTAATATTCACCCCCTTTTTGGGGTAGTCCCCATATAACCCCCTTTTTATACCCTCCACCATAGTATGGAGGGTATATTAATTTTGTCATTCCGTTTGTAACTCATCGAAATATTCATTTCCGACCCTATAAAGTATATATATTCTTGATCAGGGTAAAATTCTAAGACGATCTAGCCATGTCCGTCCGTCCGTCCGTCCGTCTGTCCGTCTGTTGTAATCACGCTATCTTCTGAAGGAATTGAGATATGATGCTGAAATTTTGCATAGGGTTGTCTTTTGTCTGCAGGCAGGTCAAGTTCGAAGATAGGATATATCGGTCCACGTTTAGACAT
>NW_026885378.1:0-2500 GCF_032173495.1 Musca vetustissima | reverse complement strand
TCATTTCACCTGCGGAGGATAGAGAGATAAACAATTAGAACGTAAGGTTCGATAATTAACTATAGCCGCATTTAGACCTAGCCCCTGATTGGAAGTTCGAGAATTTGAACTAAGCTTGGAAGAAATAATAAGATGGGCAAAGTTTGGATGAAATCTAAATTTTCTGAAACGGATTTGGTCCAAAGAAACATGGGGTCTAGAACCAATATTTCGATGAGACACATTTTCACCGTGTTAAAGTCTATACACCCTCATTAGCCATCAGGCTGAGGGTATAATTATCCTTTAAAATTTTCTAAAATTTTTAATTATGGTTTACATAATCCGTTTTTAGAAATATCGGTATAGGTCCACTTTTTGGTATGTTCCCTATATTTTCATTTCTAGTACCTGTCAATATATCTATGGTGGAGGGTATCCAAAGTTCGGCCCGGCCGAACTTACCGCTTTTTCACTTGTTTTCAAATTAAACTAATGATTGGTTTAACATGGCAGATCCCACTGTCGGGGAACTCACGTTGGAGGTCTGCAGATTAGTCGCATAGAATCAGCGGAAAAATGGTTGGTGCATCTGAAGAGTTGTAATATCGGGACCGGTTAGAGTAAACTGTGGGCAACGGCTAAGTCTCTATCGCACTCTGGCAAGAAGGATGATAGGACTTTAATCACATTGTGAAACTATGACTGATCTTAAGAGATGCGCAAGTTATTTTAACCGACAGTTTGTCAAACATTCCGAAAGAGACAAGGCGAAGCAACGAGTAATATGTCGTATAAGATCCCTTCCCGCAGAGACGGTACAGTTTACAATGGGTGATGTTGCATGGCCGGTGTTGAGTATCTGCCCAAAGTCCACTCATCACCGCAAAACAACATAACCCCGCCGTGACATAGAAGAATGTTGGTAGCGCTTAACATATCAAAAGTCTTTGATGCCGTCAATCGTGCCACACTGTTTGAGGACATCGCGAACAATTTCCTTCGGCCAAGTTTGAAACTTTGGATAATCAATTATATTTGTTGACGCCAGTCGTTTCGGAATAAGAAGTCCAAACCCAGTAGAGTAAAGCAGGTTTTTCCTCAAGGTGGAGTGATATCTCCGAAACTGTTTAATATCTACCTCTCCGGTATTCCACGCCTTCTAGAGGCCATTGAGATCGTTACATATGATTTTACGATCATGGCGTCGCGTCCTATCGTTGGAGCCGCCTTTTTCCACGCGAGGAATATGAAAATATCTGCCAACAAAGGATGTCAGTTCCATTTAACGAAGAATGAAGCTTTAGGAATATCAATGGTTATGCTATAAACAACTGGACAAGGACGGAGTTGAGTATCTGACAATATTCCTCAATTTGTCGGTAGCCAACCAAATTGTTCTCGAAGGTTGGACAATGGGCAGGATGTTTCAGCTAATGAAGGATGTTCCACACATATAAGCCGAAGACTTAACCAGAACCGGTCGTGCCATAGAACAGTGTTGGTAGCGCTTGATCTATCAAAAGCTGAGAACACTCCGGCCAAGTTTAAAATGTCAATTATATGTGTGGACGCCAGTTGTACGTGGAGTTCCGGAATAAGAAGTCCAAAGCCCGTTGAGTGAATTAGGGAGTTCCTCATGGTAGAGTGATATGCCTGAAACTGTTTAATCTCAACCTTTCCGGTAATCCACGACGTCCAGATCGTTACGCATTCATATGTACGTTCATGTCTTTGTGTCCTATAGTTGGGGACATATGTGTAAGGTTGAACACCTATCGCATATAACTTGGGGTACAGATAAGGAAACCTTGCTGACTTCTTACCAAGAGTTATGTCGGTCTGTGTTCAGCTATGTGGTTCCAATGTCGTCAGCGAATAAGAGAACTGCTACAGTGTGTCTCCTAATGACACCATAATAAGATATAGATCCTTCCCTTACGTCATAGCAATATGCTTTCTTTGCAGTATCTGCTTGGGTGTTTCAGGGATAATCATTTTAGCCATAATATTGTGGATAAAACTCCTCCACCCAGGCGTGCCAGAAATGATCTGCATGGTCGCAGAGCTTCATGAATATAGAGTTAATGCAGTCTTCGTAGCTCACCAGTTTATGAGGACCGATGACTAAATGTATACCAATATAGCCCATTTTCTAACCTAACCTTTTAGTTTTGTATCTCGAAGGTAGTATCATTACAACAGTTTAACAGAAATGGCTAAATTGTCTGTGAATTCCATACGTTGTAAGGAATAGACCCAATATCCTCCATACTATTGCGCTGGTCCAATACCTCATTTTCGGGGTAAAACTACATGGGGCTATGCCTAAGCATTGACCGATATAGTCCATTATTGAACTTGACTTGCCTGCAGACAACGCTCTGGGAAATTTCGGCACCCTATCTCAATTCCTTTTAAAGATAATGGACATGGCTATATCGTCTTAGCATTTTACCTCGACCAAGAGAGTGTATATACTTTATAGGGAGAGAGAGATTTTGATCGAGTGAGTCATCAT